>NW_005871455.1:553565-595980 GCF_000147115.1 Myotis lucifugus | reverse complement strand
GGGGGGTTGGGGAGCTCCCCCCCTTTCCCTCACAGAGAAGGGCCGTTAGAGGGTGGGCCCCCCCCTTTTACACACAGAACGCAGGCATCAGGGGTTTGGCCCTTGACCTTTCCCGCTGATCTTGTTCCAGGAGCCTCCCCGTCCGCTGATCCCGGGCTGGAAGGCATATTACCCTTTTACTATATAGGATAGAGGCCTGGGGGCCGGCTGGTTTGCCCTGAAGGGTGTCCTGGATCAGGGTGGGGGTCCCCACTGGGGTGCCTGGCCAGCCTGGATGAGGGGATGATGGCTGTTTGCAGCTGGTCACACACCCTTCAGGGTGGGGGTCCCCACTGGGGTGCCTGGCCAGTCTGGGTGAGGGGCTGAGGGCTGCTTTCAGGCTGACTGAAGCTCCCAACCGCTCCTTTTTTTCTTTTTTTTTTTTCTTCTGGGCCAGCTTTAGCTCTGGCTCTAGCTCTGAGGCTTCGGCTGCTGGTTTGTTTGCCGTTCTATAATCGAAACAATGTATAACTTCAGCTCTGAGATCCCGGCTGGCTATATTTGTTAGAATGTTTCAAACTGCCAGCTGAGAGGCTGGCAAGTCAGGCGGGGAACGTTGGAGTCTGCAGTCACTGCAGCAAGCAAGCCTCATGTTCGCTTCCAGCTGCCTGGCTGCCGGCCGCCATCTTGGCTGACAGTTAATTTGCATAAGGATACGCTGATTAGCCAATGGGAAGGGTAGCGGTCATACGCCAATTACCATTTTTCTCTTTTATTAGTGTAGATAAGCCAGATAAGGAAAAAACAAAGGGAGGCTACCAAGAGGACAAAATGCTATAAAAGTTGATAAGGTAAATTGATATCCTAACATAATTGCAAGAGGGATTATTCTAGGATCACAGTTTAGGGAGAACTAAATTTAGAGCAAGAGGATGAAAAGAAATTTCAAGATGAGGTGGGGGCTATAATCGATTTTGCAGATGATAAGCCCTGAATTAGGATTTCAAGATTTGGACAGGAAAGGGAGAAGGGGATGAGGTAGAGGACAGAGTCTTAGAGGATAAAGTGTATAGAAGATAAGGAGACACATGAAGTTTAACTTTTCCTTTTACATGTCTATTTTTATATGATAAAAAGATACATTACTTTTGTATGTTTTTATTGAATTTTAGAGAGAAAAAATGGAGAGGGAGAGACAGAATCATGCATCCGCTGCCTTCTGCACACCCCTTGCTCAGGATCGACCTGCAACCTAGGCATATACCTTGACCTGGAATTGAACCAATGAACTCCTGGTGCATAGGTTGACACTCAACCACTGAGCTACACCGGCTGGGCTTAAATGCCTTATATGAACTAAGATAAAGAGAATATGAGATTAATCCTATGGATTCAATGAATAAATTGGTGACAAGGCTATGAGTGTTGAGAGTTTTCTCTCACCCATGATGATAAGGGGAGAAAACTTAGGGGAAGTGAAGTTGTGAGATCCAGTGACTGCATCTTTTCTTGACCCCAGTGGGTAGTAGTGGAAGGTCTGGGGAAGTGTATTTTCAGACTCACTGTGCTACTAATGTAACCCCAACAAATTCAATTTAAAAAAAAATGAAAAGGACCCAGCGTTGACTCTTTATTGTTAGAAAAATAATTATAAGCTTAATTGGCTTAGTACTGACCCCTTCTCGTGGAGCATCTCAAAGACTCTGAGAAAGCCTGAGTGAATATCCAATATTTTGTATTTTAGATCTGCCACTTTCTAGGTGAATAAGTTGGCAAGTTACTTATTGTTTTTGAACTACCCTTCCTTATATACTAAAAAATGGGAGTAATTATATTTACCATTACAGAAATGCTATGAAAGATTACTTGCTATGATATCTGGCATAGATTATGTGCAAACTAGCTATATTTCCCTTTTATTCAATCCAACTGTAGATTGTAGGTTGCCTGTAGAAAGGCCCTAACCTTTTTAAGAAGTAAGTCTGAATGTCTTCAAGGGCAAATTTTAGTGTTAAAGACATTGGGGTTATGCCCTTGATTTGGAAGAGTTTTGAGAAGTGGAACTACCCAATGTCCACTTATACTAGCTGTTATATCATTTAATATTGAGCATCACTTCCCAGTTTTGAATCCTTTAGAGAAATTTATCTGCAATATTAAGTACAAATAACTAAATATGCAAAACTGTTTAATAAGATGCAAAACATGGCTCTATTTATGATATTTTGGACTTTAACATAATCCATATTTATTGTTTTATATTTTACAGGAATTAATTATAATATTTCAGTAAAGATTTACTGGATACATACTATGTATTAGACGATTAAAGCACAAAATATAAATGCTATAAACTCTATGCCCCTGAGGAGTTAACAATTTAATTGTGTTTCCAGATGAAATTGAACTGTTTTATGAGGCTATTTCTAGAACATGATTGCAAAGCCATGCTATCAGAATATAAAAGTGCACTTATCTCCTGCTTTGCTAAGCTATAAGAACATGCATTTAAATTGTTCAAATAAATAGAATGGGTTAGTCTATCACCTCCCTGTTCTGAAAATTATAATTCTCTTAATGTAGTCCAGGATCACATTAGAAGGTTTGAAAGGAATGTATAATCACTAAGTTTACTGTTTCCTAAAATCCCAAAGGTGATATTTTTTTCTTTTGTGTTCATACATACTACATACTGCTGCTAAGCAACTTTTCCCCATTTTCTTCTTGTTCTATTGGATTTCAGTATATTCTTTTAGAGTGAAAACCAAATAGATCACTGAATATAAGATTTTGACATGTCTTTAGATGAGATATACAAATGAATGAATATTTACAGAAAATAAAGACAGAGTTATTGCTAACCAACAGGAAGGCAGTTCTTCATATATGTATATATTCAAAGAATATGTGTACATTTGATCTTGAAGAAAGTTACATTCCAATGTCTTTTTCCTGGGATTTTATGAATTGCTGTGCTTTTACTATTTACACAAGCTTTATATTAACTCATGCTATATTTTAGATGATAAAGCAGTCTTTCTGAGACATATGTGGGTAATTATTTTTCCTCACAAAATGTGGATTATCCCTGAATATTCTTTTATATGAGCTAAAATGATAGACACAAAACAAGCATAGAATTGCTGTTAGGTTTGCAATTAGAAACTAATACATTTTCCTGATATGTCTTTGATTAATTCTGACACATTTAATAATGTCCAATTTTCTGGAAAACAATATCATTGGGTATAGTTTTTTTTTAAATAACACTTTAAAGGATTGTCTAGAACAAAAACACACCCAAATATTTAAAAATAAAATTTAAAGTGAAATTACATCTACAGAATGTAAAATAAAGATATTTAACTTGAGACAAAAATTAGAAAATGACTTTATTTTAAATTTTGGTTTGGTATGATATGGAAAAATTCCACATTTAACATAGCTATTGAAATGAGCAAATGGCATAATCCAAGTCATTTATTTATTATACTCTTCTGTGTGTGTGTGTATGTATTTCAGTGCATTAATAAAATTGAACTTGCTGAATATCTTTACAGCATGATCTATTATAAGTTGCATTATCTGTCCTTTAATATATCTAGAGGAATGCATTGCATTTATACTCTCAGAAGCCATGACACTGTATAATAAAAGCATATCCAGAGATGACTAAATTTTCAGACATGTGAATAATCATTTTAATCTGTTGATTACATGTATTACATTACAGGTAAACTACCTATTAAATGCACAAACATTTCAGATTGACAAATTAATACTATATCAACATCCTATTCCTTCTTGGCTATTGGTTTTCCCTGAATTGGCATCACCAGTTCCTCTTCTTTGGATCTACTGATTCTTCCCCCCTTGAAGGTTCCATGTCAACCTGTGTTTGACCTAATTCTGTTTATATTTTTATTGATTTCAGAGAGAAAAGGAGATGGATAGAGAGATAGAAATATCAATGATGAGAGAGAATCATTGATCTGCTGGCTGCCTCCTGAATACCCCCTACTAGGGATCAAGCCTGAAACCCTGGCATGTACCCTGACCAGGAATTGAACCATGATCTCCCGGTTCACAGGTGGATGCTCAACCACTGGGCAACACTGGCCGAACTTTATACACTTCTGTCTCTTTTTTGGATTCTCATCTCCTTTCAGAAATGACTTTAAACAAAAATGCTTGTCTCCACAAAAGCAAACAACACATGCAGGCTCAGTAAATTTCAAATCAATTCTTATAAAATAAACATGTCTAACATAATATATAGAGTTGCATTTCTGTCTTCCACATCATGGGGAAGAGAAAGAAATTCTTGATGTGGCTTTCTAAGCGCCATTCACCCTGTGGGTTTAATAAATGTGAAGGTGATTCTCTGATTGTGCTGATAACTGAGAAGGGTCAAGAATCTCAGAGCTCCTGGAATGTTATGACAAGATGAGGACAGGAGGGAACTCACACGCCCTGTAATGTTCCGAATGGTCTCACACAATGAAGAAAATGCCAGGAGCGTCCCTGTTGCAACACACTGTAAAACAGCTCTTCACTATTTTGTCATAACCCAGTTGGTTTCCTTGTTTGTTTGCTTTTTTGTTTATTTTTGTGATGAGCTCCATTTTTTTTCCACACTCTTCCAGACACGTGGGATTCTGACAGACCTCAGAATGAAGTTTTAGTCAAGGCATGAGTTACACAATTAATTTAACCCTTCCTGTCTGACCTAGCAAGAACTGTGGATGAGCAAAATATCCAGTCCCAAGATTTATGGGCACAAGGAACATTCCATTACAAAATCTGTTAAATCAAAATAATTCAGACTTTCCACTCAAATCCTGATGCTAATAGAATACTTAACCTTAGTCATTTTTTGAGTCTCTCTCCCCAGAGTAGTTAGTACAAATCTCCCTGCATCTTAATGTATTGCCTAGGGTTTGGCAGAGCCAATGCTAGTTAAAACTTCTGAGGCCAAACTTATTAGTTTAGGTCTACCTATAACTCCAGGCAGCGTACTTAGTTAATGAGAGTCCTGCGGCTCTGATTTGATGTAATATGCTTGGGGAAAGAAAATCTGTGAGACTGAGAACTGCATAGATACTCCATTCATACATTAAAATAGAGGTATTTTTTTGTTTTTGTATGCCTTTGTTTTTCATTCTTCCTATATCCTCCACATCATAGCCAATCACTGTATTTTCAAACAAATATTGTTTATAGGATATGTTTATAATAGTATACAACACTTAAAATAATAAGGTTATACTCTTAGGTTTAATGATTTAAGTGTTAAATGTTTAATCTCCTGCTTTTTTTAAATCATCTCACCACTTATTTTAGGATATATGACTTCTTTAAATAGTACTTTGTTGTTGAAAATAAAGTACTATGCAGAGACAGTGCCCTTGGTATGGTAAATATTGACTATAAGGTAAAACTATGTTTTTCCAAAATCTAATTTAGTGGGAGGACTAGGCTGGCATTTGGTTATTGAAGTTCTGTATCAGGTGCTTAGCTGAACAGTCTTCTATTTTAACATGGAGAATGAATTGGTGTTACTGTATTTATTAAAAGATTTAGCATTAATCTTCAATGCCTCTATAAGACACTGCCAAGAGTAATTTTGAATTTGAGTGATTTTCAGCTATTTTGGGCTTACATGTTGATTTTCAATTTATATCTCTTTACAAATATGTGATGTAATGCATTCTAAGTATCTCTCTTAAGTTACTATTCTCATAATAATAAAACTATCATAAATAATCATAAGCAACTTTCATCGGACATATAAATACTATGTTCCAGGTACTAATGTAAATGTTTTACACATTATTATATTCTCATTTAATTATTGCACAGAAAAAATAAGCAATATAATATTAAATAAGGGTATTATGCTAATTGAAATAAGCCAGTCAGAGAAAGACAAGTACCATATGATTTCAATTATATGTAGACTCTAATGAAAAAAATAAACTAAAAAAGTGGAGACAGACTCATGGATACAGAGAACAAACTGACAACTGTCAGAAGGAAGGGGGTTGGGGACTTGGTGAGAAGGGTGAAGGGATTAAGCAAAGAAAAAAAAAGGAAAGAGTCATGGACACAGAAAACAGTATGGTGATTGCCAGAGAGAAGTGGGGGTGGGGAGTGGCAGAAAAAGGTTAAAGGGAGGATAAATGATGATGGAAGGAGACTTGAACTGGGGTGGTGAACATATGATACAATCTATAATAATAAAAGCATGATATGCTAATTAGACCAGACAGCCCAGCGACCTTCTGGACATCCTTCTAGACCAGCGGTTCTCAACCTGTGGGTCGAACGACCCTTTCACAGGGGTCACCTAAGACCATCGGAAAACACATATATAATTACATATTGTTTTTGTGATTAATCACTATGCTTTCATTATGTTCAATTTGTAACAATGAAAATACATCCTGCATATCAGATATTTACATTATGTTCATAACAGTAGCAAAATTACAGTTATGAAGTAGCAACGAAAATAATTTTATGGTTGGGGGTCACCACAACATGAGGAACTGTATTTAAGGGTCGTGGCATTAGGAAGGTTGAGAACCACTGTTCTAGACAAAGCCACAGCTATTAGGGCCGAGGCAAGCCTCTGTGGCTGCGAGAGCAAAGGCCCTTTCACGAATTTCGTGCATCGGGCCTCTAGTATATAGATAATGTGTTATAGAATTGTATACATGAAACCTATATAATTTTATTAATCATGTCACCTCAATAAATTCAATTTAAAAAATAAATACATAAAATGAGACACACACAAAAAGTTTCCACATCAACAACAAAAAAGTGACAGGTAGCCAGATCCACAACTAGGTTTTTGAAAACAAAGTTTTTGGACCTTTACAGTTCTGTTCCCTAAACTTGTAACTTAGGTTCCATGCATATTCATTTTGTGTCATCTACTTCTTCCACCATTGCTTCCCTGTCTTGCTGTGAGAGAGTTTCACTGTGGCTTGTATATTTTCATTTTCAATGGCACCCATGATCTTTCTAAACCCTTCCCATCCCTACTCCTATTCTTGCCTTTCACTTTCAATCTCTTGGGTTACATATTCTTGTCATTTGTATTCTGACTAGATGGGGTACCTTGGGGATATCCATCGATTACACCAATATTGATTTCTTCCTGAGGCATCTTTAAGATACAATAAAGATTTGTGACTATCAAGCATGTCAACTATTGGCCGGTGGGACACAAGTTTGACATGCTTGCATGCCTATTCAATACATGAATATCTGAATTAACAGTCCCTAAATTTTGAAGTAATCTATTTTATTAGAAATACTTTTCACATGACTGTAATTTTTCAGATGAAAGTCAGGTTTATCTGAAAGCCAACACTAAGGGGAAAAAATGCATTATTACTAAGTCCCAGTTTGTTTGCCTGTCACAATTCTAATAGTCTATTGACTTTTTTTATTACAGTCCTTAGTAGGTAGGAGGCAACAATAGTTTAAGCTGAAATTCTTATATTAAATATTTTATATTATTGTTCCCAGTAGAAACAGTAGAGAATAGAACTCTGAATCCTGTCACATACTAATGCTTTAATTAAGGCAAAGGTTCTTAGGCTAACAAATGGTATTTAACCTTTACAAGAGAATCAAACAGAAATTAAATCAAATTCAGGTTCATGATTTTATAAATTATTCATCCCTGCTTCAGACATTGCTCTATTCTGTTACTAAAATATGGCCCTAATCTCTTTTTAGTGATAATAATAAAGAAATAATTACAGAATATGACCATGTATAAGGGGTTCACAGTAATGAATAAATTAAAACAACCTAGAGGTTTTAAGTATAGTAATGAATGGATGAATAATGAATCCTCTGTCTGGGGTATCCAATTTTCTAAGGAATTTTAAATCTGAGTATAGTATTGCTATATGTCTGAGTATCTGTGGCAATCCATCCTCTAAAAATAGAAGGTAAAAGCATAAATGGGAAAATCCAGACAGATGGAAATGAGGCAACAATCCATTGAATAATAAATATTTTTAAATTTCTCACATACCAAATATACACATAATATACTCTAATATAAACATAGTGTAAGTCTTCATTAAACCCAAGGATTTTCTAGTTTCATAAAAGCTAGCTCGGTGTGTCACCAGGTGAAACTTTATTGTGTTTCATGTAGAGTTGCTAGAGTGAACGCCCAGATCAACAGATTACAGCCTTTCGCTCTGAATATTTGAATTAACACTTTCAAGGCAATTTGCACACATATTAGTAAGTACTCATACTTCTGAAAGCAAATTTATTTCAGAGGAAATTATAATTATTCAGAACTCTTACACTTTCTTGTTTACATTTTTAATTTCTCTGATGATTTCTTCAAACTCTGCTTAATTTGGCTATTTGTCATAATCTCCATGCCTATAGGCACCTCAGTTTCACTTTACATCTTTTCTTCCATAAAACGTACATTTGAAAATACTCTAAGACTGCAGAAAGTCTGTCCCTTTATTTTAGTGTAGTTCTCTGTTTTTGAAGCTGACTCACAGTGTTTTGGTAACATGTTAAATTTATTTAAGTGAAAAAAATATTGCATTTAATTTACATGGTAACTGAAGATGCATATACTTCCAAAATGGAACATTGCTATCTATAGGAAACATTATTTTGCTTGAACTTAATTATAAAAAATAAACAAAATTATATTTAAAAGAAACTCATGTTTTATATATAAAAGCTTAATATCCGTTCTATAAATGGCAAAAAGTATCTCATTCCTAAATTATTAAGGCCAGTTAATTTGTTTTCTTCTTATTTTAAACATAACTTGACTCGTTTTGGCTTTCCTTTCGCGCCATACAGAAATTATAATACTTTACTGGTTACTTATCCTAATCATATTCTTTCAAGGTTCTCAGTTTAGAATCTTAAAATCTACATTTTAAGATTATACATATTTACTCATTTATTCTTATATTATGTATTTACTAATAGCTTATTCTTATATCAGGGTCCATTATTCACATTTATTTATTCTAGTGTATGTATGAATAAAATATTTATTTATTCATAGAGTTGTGCAACTATCACTACAATCTAAATTTAGAACATTACCCCAAATAAGCAACCCTGTACACATTAGTGGTCATTCTTTTTCCCTCCAGCCTTTGCCCTATAAAACCTACGTGTGGTTTTTATATATTTTCCTACTTTGAGTATTTCATATAAATGGAAAAATACAATATGTGATCTTTTGTGATTTTTTCACTTGCCATAATTTTTTTCAAAAATCACCCATGCCCGGCTGGTGAGGTTCAGTGGTTAAGTGTCGAACTATGAACCAGGAGATCATGGTTCGATTCTCAGTCAGGCCACATGCCCAGATTGTGAGCTCGATCCCCAGTAGGGGGCATGAAGGAGGCAGCCAATCAATGATTCTCTCTCATCATTGATGTTTCTCTCTCTCTTTCCCTTTCTCTCTGAAATCAATAAAAATATATATTAAAAAATCATCCATATTGTAGCATATATTAGTATCATTGCTAAATAATATTCAATTATATCAATATCCCACATTTTTATTATCCATTTATCAGTTGATAGACATTGGAGTTGTTATTTTTTGGCTATTATTATGCTTGGCCACATATTATTTTAGTCTGGCCATTATTAACCTTCTGAAAGGAATTTTAGAGACAGGACAGGCAGTGTTAGGAAATAAAGAGGGTCCATGGGAGAGGAATGCATCTATGAAGGGCAGAAATAGCTCCAAGCTGCCAAAATGCTTATCTTACTTGTACAGATGTATAGCTAGAAAGAAAACTGCTGGGTCATATGGAAACTCAATGTTTCACATTTAAAGAACTGCCAGACTCTTTTCTGAAGCGATTTTACTATATTTTATTCTCAGCAGCAATGTGTGAGGGTTCAAATTTCTCCACATCCACACCAACTTGCCATTTTCTGTATTTATGATTGTATACATCCTAGTGACTTGAAATAACATCTCATCGTGGCTTACCGTTACCTAATGGCTAATGATGTTGAAAGTCATATGTGTTTGTTGGTCATCTGCATATCTATTTTAGAGAAATGTCTATTTAAATAATTTTGCCTGTTTTAAAATTAGGTTATTTGTCTTTTTTTTATTAAGTTGAAAACTATAAACTGATAATGTTAAAAGAAGTGGTGAGAGTTTGATATATTTTTTTGTTCCTGATCTTAAGGAGGAATAATTATTTCTTTGTGTTTATTCTATTTAGAGTTTGTTGAACTTCTTGGATGTGTAGATTAATGCTTTTAAGCAAATTTGGAAAAATTTAGCTAATATTTCTTTGAATTTTTTTATCCCTTTCTCTTTCCTTTCTTTCTGATATTCACATTACTAATACACGTATGCTGGTGTTGCTAATGCTTTCTCACATTTCTTTGAGTCTTTTTCATTTTTATTCACTTTTTCTCTTTGTTCTTTGGATTGTATAATCTACCTTAAAGTTCAGTGATTCTTTCTTCTACCACCTCAAATATATTATTTAGCCCCTCTACTAAACTTTTAATTTCAATTATTGTACTTTAACTCCATCTATTCCATTTTATCTTTTAAAGTTATTTATATATCTTATTGATATTCTATGTTTGATGGCATCATACTTTCCTTAAATTCTTTAGACATGGTCTTCTTTAGTTCTAAGAACATATTTATAAATCTTTGCAAAGCCCAACATCTAGTTCCCTTCTAAAGCAGTTTCTATCACCTGCTCTTTTTCCTGTGAATGGAACACTTTTTATTGTTTCTTTGCATGTTTTATATACTTTTGGTTAAAATTGAATATTTTAGAAAATATTTGAAGCTATAGAAACTGATTTCTTCCTTCTCTCCCCAAAGATATTAATGTTGTAGGTGCTATTTGCTTGGTTATTTATTTATTTGTTCATTAATAAATAGGCTGAAATAATTCTGTGAAGTCAAGTTTCTAGCAGGGTGCAGGCTCTAATACCTATGCTCACATATTTTGTCTTAATGTTATCTTTTAGTCTAAATACATGGGGTTGCCCCTGTGTTAAAAAAAAAAAAAAGATACTTATTCCAACTGGTGTGGCTCAGTTGGCTGAGCTTCATCCCATGTACCAAAAGTTCACAGGTTCGATTCCTGGTCAGGGCACCTGCCTGGGTTGCAGGCTGGATCCCCTGTAGAGGGGTGTGCAGGAGGCAACCAATCGACATTTCTCTCTCATTGATGTTTCTATCTCTCCCTCTCCCTTTCTTTCTCTGAAATCAATTAAAAAACATTAAAAAAAGATACTTATTATTCAAAAGTTGTACTTAAACACTTGGGTTGCGGGTGAATTTCCCGCCAAAATATAAGATGGCGCGTTAAAATGCCTATATCTTTTGAAGTATGGGTTCGATTGAAATGAAATATTTGGTAATACGCAGTTACAATCGGCCCGAGTTTACACGTTTCCCGCACTCCACCGCAAATCTATATGAACGGAGTTTAAGACGGCTCCCGGAGTACGCGCAATTCACGCGAGCCGACTTAACTCGTTTCCCGCAACCCAAGTGTTAACACCCATCGTGTGTTTGTTTTTAACTTTTTACCTTTAGGATTGTGTGTGTGTGTGTGTGTGTGTGTGTGTGTGTGAGCGGGCGCGCGCTGGCTTGTGTCTCACAGGCTGCTATTATAGTTCAAGGAATTCAGCTAGGTACTAGTAGTTGGGATTTTTGCTCTTTGATCACTATTTTCTGTGAGGACTTACTCCTGGGAAGTCTTCCACACTTCCAGGGCTCTATGTGATTTTACTTTTTAAGCTGGCTGCTTGGAGTTTCTTCTGGGTTAGAATGAATTATTGTTTAGCTAGTGTTTGGCCAGAGGTTGTGCTTAGGGCCCTTGACAACAAAGGCTTCCACCATTTGTCAATTTATCTGTGTACAGCTTTGGGGATGTTTTCAAGTCTGCTCCACAACCTTTAATTCTGACTTAGTCACTCAATAATAAGAATTTTTTAAAAAGCATACATTGTTCATTATACATTACATATATGTAGACATGTGATACACACTCATACACACACAAACACATACACACTACAGTGTAGTGTTATGCACTACAAGTTGCAGAAACCATTATAAATGCAGGGGATACAGCAATGAACAAGAAAGGCAATTATCTTGTCCTTATGTACTTGCATTTTCGTGGAGGAGAAAGCCAATAATCAAAGAGCTGTTATGAAGGATAGATTTTTAAAATTAATTTTTTAATGGGGAGAGGTATGTTACAAAACTCTTACCTGCTAGTCAGACTTTCTTGAGAAAGGAAATAATTTTCTTCATTTCTTCAGCCCCTGTTAAAATAACAAAACACAGGTCTGCCTTACTAGATGCTTAAAAAAATTATAGATGGGGTGATGAATGGGAAGTAGACTACTGTGGTAATCATTTCCCAGTGTATGCAAATATCGAATCATCAGGTTGTACACCTGAAACTGATAAATGTTACTTCAATAACAATAAATAAACAAAATACAATACCACGATAAGACAATCATCCTTTCCTTGTACCGATAACTGTTTTTTAGCCACTGTATGCTGTTTCACACAATACTCCAGTAAATTTTTATTGTTGTTTATTCCGTTTTAACAAGGAGATATATTTGATATTATCTTACACATAGAGAATTACTATTGGCTTATTTACATATTAGTTCAGACTTTATCTTCATCCTTTCCAAGAGGAAAAAACAACAATAAACAAATGATTACACAGCACACTGACATTCCTGAGAACAAATGGCAGGGGGAAGCATAGAAAAGTAGCTGAGTAACACTAGGTTATAATAATAACCTAGTATAGAGATCTGTGAAGCCATTGTATGATTAGGGAGCAAACTCAATGTAAACACAAGAAGGGCCTAGGGTGTGACACCTGCAAATCCTGTTAAGTTTGGGTCAAAAACTGTCACCCAGGAAAATGCTCCCATCTGTGACTCTATTATAGTTTAGTTTCATTATTATTTTGTTTTGGTTTAAGGTGTACAGCATAGTGATTAGACAATCATATACTTTACAAAGTGTTCCCCCTGATATTTCTAGTACCATACACAGTTACTGCAATATTATTGACTATATTCCCTATGCTCTACTTACATTGCTATGACTATACTGTAACTACCAATTTGTACTTCTTAATCCCTTCACCTCTTTCAAGAGTCCCCCAATCTCCTTCCCCTCTGACAATCACCAGTCCACAATCTGTGTCTATGAGTCTGTTTCAATTTTGTTTACTTGCCTATTTTGTTCTTTAGATTCCACATATAAGTGACATCATGCGGCATTTATCCTTCTCTGACTAACTTATTTCACTCAGCACAATACCCTATAGGTGAAACCCTGTTTTTTACTTTATTACTCATCTCCTAAATTTGCACACCTATCACATATAGAAGTATTAAAAGCGTTATGCCCTCAATATGTACTTCTCTGCACAGGAGAAAGAATCTTAAATGTTACATTCATAGCTCTGATCAAAATTATTTTTGTATCATTTAAGGAATGTTATCCTCTGAATTACTATATTATAACTTAGTAAAGAGCCCAACCATGTCTACACACTTCACCTCAGTGCACCCAGTGCCTGAATGAGTGCTTAGCATTGATTCATTCATTCAGCATATATTTATTCCTTGTCTCTCTCTTTCAGGAATTGTCAAAGTGAGCATGTTGTTTTCTCAATAAATATGGGGAGAACTATGTTTATTTAAATGAAGACATAAATCAAACTGTACTATACCAAGAATGATTAGAAACCTAAATAAATGTAAGGCATGATTTATAACATTCCAGACCTTATACTTTAATTTGAAATGTAAATATTCACAGCAAACATTTGGGATTCAATTACCCTCAATATATATACCATCAAGTGAAAGATATAGTACAAATTTTATTCCCTATGCTGACACTGAGGAGAGTAAGCATTTTTTCCAACTGAGCTCACTCCAACTGGCTTACTACATGGCAAAAATAAATGAATGAACAAATAAAGCAATCTACCAGTATAGGAGAGGATAATTTGCATTGACTTTTTTTTTTTGTTTTCTGATCAACTTCACAGCTAGCAAGTTCTATCTATATATATAAAAGTCCAGCAACCATTACGGCGGAATGACTGGAATGACCAGAATGACCAGTTGCTATGACATGCACTGACCACCAGGGGGCAGATGCTAAATGCAGGAACTGCCCCCTCGTGGTCAGTGTGCTCCCACAGCCGGAGGGCCACTCAGCCAGAAGCCGGGTTGAGGGCAGCGGCAGTGGCGGGAGCCTCTCCTGCCTCCAAGGCAGCGCTAAGGAGCGGCGAGCCAAGCGGTAAGGAGGGAGCAGGTGGGTAGTTAGGAGCAAGCAGGCAGGTGGTTAAGAGCAACTGGTCCTGGACATCCCCTGAGGGGTCCTGGATTGAGAGAGGGCACAGGTTGGGCTGAGGGACAACCCCCCCACCCCGTGCATGAATTTCATGCATTGGGCCTCTAGTATTTTGATAATGCTAAATTTTGCATCTACTTACATATGCTTCTGTGCTTCTTTTTATACCCAGAGCATTTATTACCGTTAGGAACACAAACAATGTCACAGCAATAAATAGTAGTAGGCCTACTTAATTGGATAGTACATTATACTGAAGAACCATGGGCAAAAATTTAATCCCTTAAGCATGTCAGGTGAAGCCCCTTTAATTCATTATCACAGACTGAATATCCAAAATGGGTCATCTCCTTAAAAACTCACGCCAGAGGTAACTACAGAGCCTTGTGGCTTCAGCAGCATAATTTACTTTTATACAATAATTACAACAGAGGGAACCAGAGATGAACATGTGGCCAGACAAATAATCAGTGTAATTCCACCATACATGTAGGAGCAATATCTTAAAATAAGAATTATTTCAAGCAGATAGTTTGTTTCAGGAAATGATGCTGAAAAAATATAACACTGTTCTGAGTTGGTATATGTGATCTAAACTGTATCAAATATACTAGTAATTAAAAGGGTATTTATTTCTATTACTAATCAGGGACAATATCATTTGCAACTCAATTAACTTACATATTTTAAGAAAAGTTCATGAGCAACAACAATTTGACCTGATAGCTGGAATTATTAACTTTTTGAATAAGCATGATTATGTGTAAAAATGTGTGTTGGTGAGTGGTCAGGTCTTACTTAGTATTGGACTAATAAAAATACAACACTGAAAATAGCATTTTCTAGTTAACATTCTATGTAGTACACAGAACGGTAGATAATTCTGAAATAGTTCAGGATGTAGAACTGCACATTTATTTGGCTTCACCTCTTACAGACTGAGAGCTGCACTATCTAATATAGATCAATAGCCACAGGCCACAAGCGGGTATTAAAATTATATTCGAATAAATAAAAAATTTTAAAATCCATTTCTCAGTCTCACCAGCTACATTTTAAGTGCTCAATAGCGACCTGTGTCTAGAGGCTACAGCTTCAGACAGACCAGTTATAGACCATTTCCATCTTCCATTATCACTGAAATTTCTTTGGACAACACTGAGTTAGAGATTATCTATGCAGAATAATTACATAAATTGTATCAAATCCTCAGTCTTATCATATCAACACCCTTGATTTATATAAATACTAGAGGTCTGGTGCATGAAATTTGTGCACAGGGCGGGGAGGGTGGGTGTCTCTCAGCCCAGCCTGCACCCTCTCCAATCTCGGACATCCCTCTCATAATCCGGGACTGCCGGCTTCTAACCGTTCACCTGCCTGCCTGCCTGTTTGCCCCTAACCGATTCTGCCTGCCAGCCTGATCACCCCCTAACCACTCCCCTGCTGGCCTGATTGACACCTAACTGCCCTCCCCTGCCAGCCCGATCACCCCCAACTGCCCTCCCCTGCCGGCCCGGTCCCCCCAAACTGCCCTCCCCTGCCAGCCTGGTCAACTTTAACTACACTCCCCTGCCTGCCTGGTCACCCCTAACTGCCCTCCCCTGCAGGCCTGGTTGCCCCCAATTGTCTTCACCTGCCAACCATCTTGTGGCTGTGGGCTCCACCATCTTTGAGGGCATGGCAGTCAATTAGCATAATCCCTCCTTATTGGCTGGGGGTGCTGCCATCTTTGAGGGTGGGACAGTCAATTAGCATATCCCCTCCTTATTGGCTGTGGGCACTGCCATCTTTGCGATGGTGTGAGGGTCAATTAGCATATTCCCTCTTTATTAGATAGAATATCAGACTGTTAAAGAAGTTCACACATGTGTATTTTTAAGTGGTTGTTTTCTAATTACTGAGTTTTAGGAATTCTTTGAGTGTTCTAGATAAATGTACTTTATCAAGTTTGCAAAATTTTATCTCAGTCTGGCTTATCTTCTCACTCACTGACTAGTGTTGTTTGCTGAGCTAACGTGTTTAAATTCAATGAAGTCTCACATATTAATTTTTTCTTTTATGGGTTGTGCTTTGGGTGTTGTATTTGAAAATTCATTGCCAAACCTAAAGGCACCTAGATTTCTCTTCTATCTTCTAGAAATTTTTTTTTTAAATATATTTTATTGATTTTTTTACAGAGAGGAAGGGAGAGAGATAGAGAGTTAGAAACATCGATCAGCTGCCTCTTGCACACCCCCCACTGGGGACGTGCCCGCAACCAAGGTACATGCCCTTGACCGGAATCGAACCTGGGACCCTTGAGTCCGCAGGCCGATGGTCTATCCACTGAGCCAAACCGGTTTCGGCTCTTCTAGAAATTTTACAGTTTTGTTATTTACTTTTAGGTCTGTGATCCATTTTGAAATAAATTTTGTGAAGGATGAAAGATCTACTGATGTCCAGTTATTCCGCACCTCTTGTGACCTATAAACATGCATTTTCTACAAATAACTACTATTATGCTTCTAAATAGTTTATTTGTCTAAAGAGATAAAATAAAATTGTGGTATCAAGCATATTTCTCATATTATCATTTTGGAAACATTAAGATATGTAATCACATCAAGAGAGGTCCTAATTAAAGTAATTCAAACTATAAAATAGTTTAACCCATGAGTTTAAGTAAAACTTATGTTGCAAAAAAAGTAATGCTTTCTATATTTCAAATTATGCTTCCAAGCTAATAATGCTTTTTTGTGTTGTTTTTTTTTTTTTGGGGGGGGGGCTTGTCTTCAATTAAGAATTAAGTGACATCTAACATATGAATTTGAAATATGTGCTTTACTCACTGAACCTTTTTTTTTCTAAACTGGGTATATTACAAGGCATAGATGTAAATGTATAGAATGATGTGATAAATGTTACTTAAAATACCACCTTTTATTTAGTCATACCAAGAAATTAAATGCTTTTATTTCTTCTCACAAACTTCATTATTCTAACTAGTGGACTGAAATAATTGCTTCTATCCCTTGGGTCCAATAAAACAATTTAGCTCTTTAATGGGTCTTGTTAGATTTGAAGATCAGTGCCTTTTTTGGAATATATACATTTTTTGCATTAGTGATTTGCTACCTGCGGAGTCATCAGCACAGAAACCAGAGGTTAATTTCCTTCCTATTAAATGAAGCAGATAATCGGCCATTGGAGAGGAGGACTCCTATGCTGCGAATACGTCTTGACAAGCTCAGGGACAGCCCAATGCATCACTCAGTCCTATTCATGCCATCTGTCCACAACTTAACTCAAAGTAAGGATATTAATTTGTTACATTTCAAAAGCTCTACTGACAAGCCAACGTGGACGTTTTAAATGGCAATGGATAACTGAAACACTTTACTAATATTCCACGGAGTCATGGGTTATTGTTTTTGTAAACTTCCTTTCCAGTAACTAACACACAGAGTATTTTTGACCAGAAATATAACTAATGACTATCAAAGCAGATGTATCACAAAGCATTTCACAAAGAAGCTTTTTAAAAAAAATCTAAGTTAGAAGTTATATCAACTTCATGACATAAATGTTTATCATTCTTATTGAAACAAATTATACCAATGACTTGGAAGTGCTATGAGCTTACCAAGAAATTGT
The DNA here is from genome assembly GCF_000147115.1 of Myotis lucifugus. NCBI lineage: Eukaryota > Metazoa > Chordata > Mammalia > Chiroptera > Vespertilionidae > Myotis > Myotis lucifugus. Next base: position 577,940 of record NW_005871455.1, on the reverse strand, counting down.
ATTTATGAAATACTCCTATTGCCTCCAAAGAAATATGTGTCACCAGCTAGAAATATGAAACTTCAAGGGTTTGTCTTGCCATAGAGAGGGAAAGCATTTAGGACAATAGAAAGGCAAACATCCAATTCCTCTTCCTGGGAAGAAGAAATCAGCGATGGATTACAGGAATCAGTCATGGCCATAGGAGGTTAGCTTCTGTTTGTCTTGGATTAAAAACAAATGTATATTTGTGCACATGGTATATTTGAGATGAACTGGGTGATACATTGGTATGTTATGTCTAACTCACATATGACAGGGTGACATTAATATAGAATGGCATTATATGAAAAGTCTTTGATGATATATTTATACAATTAATGTGATAATTGGTGAGATATATTTTTATTCCTTCCTTAGAATATCTTTTATTTTCCTACTTCTTTTTTGTAACTTTTCTGAAAATATACTATTATGTAGTCATGATATATAATAGTTTATTATTTTTACCCTTATCCTAAATAAACAGGGGTGCATCGAATAAGGCTGTTCCACATAAAGGATCTCTTATAAAATATATTTCATTTATAATGAAAAGCAAGTAAAAATTTACATATAGACATATTTGGAGAGCAGTTCTGATGCCTGATCTGGCATGTCAAACAATTCCTTTTAAATGTATCATTTCTTACCTAATACCTTTAAAACCTTTTTTTTTATTTCTTAATAATGACATTGCTCTATAGACCATATGATATTAGCTTCATTTTACAGATGAGTCAACTGAGACTCAAAAAATTTCCCTGATTAACCCATGATAACATTTTTGGGGGCTTTTAATCTGATACCCCTTTCTTTACTTAATCTTATAAATCAAACAGTGAATATTCTGGCATATATGACCCTTAATAAATCTCATAGCATGCATCAAATTTGGTATGTCATGTTAAGACACCACTATTTGATATCTGTGACTCCAATCTAAGATCTGTTCCTACATTAAAACTGTGCTTTGTAGTAGTGAAGTCAAACGTATTCTTGTGAGTTTTAAAAGTATTTCAGGATAAAAGAGATTTACTTTTCAATTATTCTGGTAATCACCATTATCACCCATTATTGAATGGTGGAAGGACTGTATCTACCTTGAGTCAGCATTAACAACATCTAAGATCTAATTAGATTTGGAGTGAGATTTAACTCTATATCATTAATCTGAAAATACCAAGACAAATCCAGAAATATGTACTCCTTTATTAGCTTTATATTCCTTCAGCAACTTTTCTTTTGAAATTATAAGAAAGGGTAGAGCTTTAGGAGCTTTATAGAGCTGATTACAGAATTAGCTGATATTGGGTCAGAGTTTAACATGCAGGTTAAATCACAATTAGCCAGACTCAACATGAGAAATAAGGTGAGCAAAAGTATGAGAAAAAATAAGTGGATCTTTAGAGCTCACTCAAGTTTAAAGCTAGTAGGTGAAGTTCAGATTTGAGGAAGAAATGAGGTTAGACCCAAAAGCCAGATATTGGGTAAGTTAGATATTTTAACTGTATCGAGTTAAATAGTTCATCTGTTCCTCATTTAAACTAAAAACAGGGTAAGAAAATAGTATAAAATAAAATTTCAGTAATTCCATATCCTAGAAATTGACAGGACAGAGATCATGGGAATTTTAAAGAAATAATTTTCTAGAGCAAACAATTCCATGACTTGCCCTATAGAATGTTCCAGAAACACTGGTTTGATTCATATGCCCTTTCTTCAGACTTTCCATTTATTCACCGTAAGAGGAATCACTATTAAAATAGAAATCTGTGCTTGGTTTACCAACATTTTAAAACATAACCCTGTGTTCTAAAGAAAGTCAATCACAATACAGTAGCAAATACAGAAAAAAATGTTAATGACAGTGATATATCAGTGAAATTCACAGGACTTGTCACTGGAAGGATTAAGTAATCCAAGCAATTTAAACCTTCTCCTTCCTCACGTGTCCTCGTTTTTAACTATCTGCAGAGCTTTAGGGGCAGCCAAGAAAGATTTATTCCTGTAATTTATTTCAAACTGTTCATATATCTTTCTTAAGCTATGACAAGAGCCTACGCTGAGTTGTTTTTATGAACAAAGCCAAATTCTTGCCATACTACATTTTATTGTTAATACATAACATTTTAATGAAGATGCATCATAATTTTTTTTTTGCTCGACTCAGAGATTTACTAGTTTTGTATTGTATTTTTCTGGGGCTGTATTTTGTCTGGATTGTGTTTTGATATCATGTCATTAAGTGCCTATTCAAATGGCAAAGGCAGCCTCCCATCTGGAAACAACAGGCAGGAGACTCTGATACCACATTTCAATCAGCCCTTTCGTTTTTATTAAATATTTACTCTAGCCCTAACCAGTTTGTCTCAGTGGATAGAGCGTTGGCCTATGGACTGAAGGGTCCCAGGTTCGATTCCGGTCGAGGGCATGTAACTTGGTTGCAGGCACATCCCCAGTAGGAGGTGTGCAGGAGGCAGCTGATCGATGTTTCTCTCTCATTGATATTTCTCTCTATCCCTCTCCCTTTCTCTCTATAAAAAATCAATAAAATATATTTTAAAAAATATTTACTCTAAAGTTCACCTAAGATAGCAATATTAGTTTTCAATACAACCATTCCAAAGATGAAAAAACATATTTCTTAGAAAAAACATATTTCTAAGAAAAGTATATATGGATTTTGAAAATCATAAAATAAAATCATAGACATACTAGAAGCAAATGATGTAATTATATATGATTTTATTTTTTATTGTATATTTTTGATGTTTTAAATTTAGCATAATGTCCTCAAGATTCATCCATGCTGTCATATAGCAGGATTTTTCTTTTTTGTGGCTAATAGACCATTATATCTATTGATATACCACATCTTCTTTATCCATTAATCCACAGATGGACACTTAGATTGTTTCCACAGCATGCCATTGCTGTGAATAATACTGTAATGAACACGGGAGTGCAGATATCTTTTGATATCCTGTTTTTATTTCCTTTGGATACATACCCAGAAGTTGAATTATTGGATTGTATGGTAGTTCTACTTTTAAAGTTTAAAGCAGGTTCCAGCAAATATAACACTCAGATAAAAATCAGCCTTTTGTTGGAATCCAATCACACCTATTCATTTACTACAGTCAGTGTCTGCTTTCATACTACAACAGCAGAGTTGACTAAACCTAACAAAGCTCAGTGGTTCCTCAAAGCCTAGAACAGTGATGGCGAACCTTTTGAGCTCGGTGTGTCAGCATTTTGAAAAACCCTAACTTAACTCTGGTGCCGTGTCACATATAGAAATTTTTTGATATTTGCAACCATAGTAAAACAAAGACTTATATTTTTGATATTTATTTTATATATTTAAATGCCATTTAACAAAGAAAAATCAACCAAAGAAATGAGTTCGCGTGTCACCTCTGACATGCGTGTCATAGGTTCGCCATCACTGGCCAGAACATTAATTCTCTGGCCTTTTACAGAACAAGTTTGCTGACCTCCTATCTTAGAATATAGAGTCAAACCCCTTAGCTTGGCTTATATGACTTATCATAACCTAGCTACAATTTTATGTTATGCCCATTCCCATAAACACAGTGTTCTGTTGTACAGAAATGTGTTTCCCAATATCCTCATGCCCTTCAGCTCATAAATAATTTTCATACTCCCATCACATAGAATTCTCTCCCATCTCACCTTTCAGATGCTTAGAGCACAGTCTTATTTGTCTTTCTTTATTCAATGCAACCTACTTTTGAGTTTTTCCTCCCTCACATGGACTGTGATAAATATTTGTCTTCCATGTACCCTTGGCCTGGTGTGAGCTTGCTAGTGAAAAACAGAGTTGTGTTCTGAACTCAAGAAGAGTCTGTTTCCCGAATCCACATGCTAAATCACTGTATTCATTGACCATTTCATAACGGTCAGCTATTGTTATTTTAGTCTATGTAGTGGCTCCTGGCTTATAGAAGGCATTAATATAAATGAGTGATCAATGGAATAAGTAAATATGGCTAGGAAAAGACAAGTTGTGAAAATACAAATTTTAAAAAGTTGTATCTGCAATTGAAGAGCCTTTTCATTGGCTAGGATCCAGGATAAACTAAATAACTAGCAAAAATAAACATTAAGAAAATTTAAACCAATATATAAATGTGGAGCCAGTGTTTCCTAAATGTGGATTATCACCAGACACACCAATAATGTTTTTGTTTTTTTTAGAAATGCAAAGATCTTGTATGCATATATGCATAACCCATGGACATAGACAATAGGGTGCTGAAGGCCTCGGGTGTGGAGGAGGGCAGGGCCAGACTGGAAGAGGTCAATGAGGTGAAAAAGGAGACATATGTAATACTTTCAACAATAAAGAATTATTAAAAATAAATAAATAAATGCAGCATCCTGTAGTCAAACACTGACCCAGTGATTCAAGTTACCTAAGAGTGAGACCCAACGATATAGTAATATATGGAAAACAAAAAAATGCAAGCACACAGCAACAAAGAAGAACTTCAGAACCGTGAGTCAGAATGATGAGCCATATGTATGCATAACTTCATTACTGTTATGACAATGTTCAGTACATACTAATAACAGGAAAAACAGATTATGACTATATATATATCCCTATAACAAATATACACCCACACAAACATAGCACAATGGGAGAGAAATGAAAAAGACACACATCACATTCAATAAAAAGCTTTAGCCTCAGATTACGGAAATCGGGTGAAAAGCAGCCCAGGAGAACACAGAAACTCCTACGGAGTAAAAGTAAAGTAGTAATGCTCTCCATGTCCATCCATGTTGTTGCAAATGGTAAGAGTTCTTTCTTTTTTACAGCTGTGTAGTATTCTATTGTGTAGATGTACCCCAGTTTTTTAATTCACTCAACTGCTATGAATGGTGCTGCTATGAACATAGAGGTGCATATATCCTTTCTGATTGGTGTTTCTGAATTCTTGGAACATAATCCTAGAAGTGGGATCACTGGGTCAAATGGGAGTTCCATTTTTAACTTTTTGAAGAAACTCCATAATATTTTCCACAGAGACTGCACCAGTCTGCATTCCCACCAGCAATATACTACATTCCCTTTTCTCCACATCCTCGCCAGCACTTGTAGGTTTGTTGATTTCTTGATGATAGCCATTCTGACAGGTGTGAGTGGTACCTCATTGTCATTTTGATTTGCATCTCTCAGATGATTAGCATTATGCTAAGAAAAATAAGCCAGTCAGAGAAAGATAAAAGTATTACATGACCTCACTCATAGGTGGAATATAATGAACAAGATAAACTGATGAACAAAAATAGATCCAGAGACACAGAAACATCAGAAAGACTGTCAAACCTCAGAGGAAAGGGAGGGTGGGTGGGTGGGTGGGAAGAGATTAACCAATGAACTTGTATGCATATCTGCATAACCAATGGACACAGAAAATAGGGGGTGAAGGCCTGGGCTGGTGGGTGGGGGCAGGCAGGGAGAGGTCAATGGGGGGAGAAGGGAACATACTTTTAACAATAAAGAATTTTAAAAATAAAAAAAAATAAAATGAATGTTTGAAAAGTTAAAAAAAAGTAAAGTAGTAAACCAGGTATAGAGTCACCCCCAAAGACCACGAAAAGGTAAGACTTGATTTAATATGTCAATAGATACACACACTCACACTTTTCACCCTATCCCCCAGAGCCCATGGATATTTATTTAACTGCATGTGGAAAAGTTTTATTAAGTGACAACATTGAGTACTAAAGAAGTCTCAAGAAATTTCAGAGAATCAATAACATTCAGCCACCTTCTTGGGATACAACATCATTAGGAAGCAATAAGAAGAAGAGCCACACACACTCATATGTTTAGAAATCTAAAAGTCACAATTTATGGAGTGATATTACCAAAGAGTAGAATAGTTTCCTACTATCTTCACCTCAAAGAATCTTAACAGTCACTCACAGATGAGAGTGCCTCTGCGGATCCAGCGGAGAAGCCCCAGCTCACCACCAGAGAGGGGAAATTCAAATCTGAGACTGGGTACATTTCAGCACGTAAGAGAAACCATTGTGCTCAACTTATGTCACCCCTCAGCCCCCGATTTCCTGGAGGGGAAGTGAGTGAGTGCCATGAGGGACACTGTGAACGGGCCCACTTCTTTCTCGTCCCACCTAGAACACCGAGATGTGCTTTATGATTGAGAGGTAGGAGAGGCAGGGAGAACAGCACCCAGGGCTCTGGGAGGGCATCAGAAGGATGCAGATCCTACTGAATGTTTTGTGGACTCTATCAGGAAGCTTGCTCATGAGCTATGAGCTACCAAGACTGAATCTTGAAAAACTAGAAAATATGAACATATTAATCATGAGAAAGGAGATTGAATCTATGATTGAAAACTTCCAAATAAAGTAAAGCCACAGGAGCTGGTAGCTCCAACCAAATATTTGAAGAATTATTATCAATTCTTCTCAAAATCTTCGATATATTCGAAGAGGAAGGAATACTCTCAAATTGGTTTTAGAAGGCCAGCATTACTCTGATACCAAACCTGAACAAGAACACTACAAGAAAAGAACATTACTAGTATAAGCCGATACCACTGACAAATATAGATGTAAAAATCCTAGAAAAATACTGGCAAGCAAAATTAAACAGCACATTAAAAAGATCATATACTATTACCAAATTGTTTTTATCCCTCAGATACAAAAAAAAAATGAATCTACATATGTAAATCAATAAATGCAATATATCACATCAACATAAAAATCCTGATCATCTTGACAGATGCAGAAAAAAAAACATTTCAATATCCTTTCATCATTAATACTATCAATAAAGTGGGTATAGAAGAAAAGTACCTTAATGTATAAAAACTATATGTGATAAGCCTACAGCTAACATCATGCTCACTGGTGAAAAGGTAAGTTTTTCCTTTAAGATAACAAACAGAATAGGATGGCCACTGTCATTTCTTTTCAGCCTAGTAAATTCTAGCTAAAATCTAGCCAGAGCAAGGAGGCAAGGGGGAAAATGGTATTCAAATTGATTAGAAATGAAGAAGTGAAATTGTCTCTGCAGATGACATGATCTACATATAGAAAACCTAAACACTAAAAACAAAAACAAGCACAAATCTGTTGGAACAAATCAACAAATTCAGTCAAGTTTCAAATTTATATACAGAAGTCACCCTCTTGGAACACAACATTGTTAGTGCATTTCTATTAGAAATATAAATTAACAAAATAACCCCATTTACAATAGCATCAATAGCAATATAATATTAGCAGTAAATTCAACCAAGATGAAGAAAGTCTTTTACACTGAAAACTACAAGATATTGATGAAAAATCGGAAGAAATAAACATGTGGAGATGCCTGTGAAAACACAGGGAGCATCAGCCATCTGCAAGCCAAGGAGAGCGGCCTGGGAAGAAACAGATCCATGCTGACATCTTACTTGATCTTGGACTTTGATCCTTCAAATTTGAGAAACAGACTTCTGTTGTTTAAGCAGCCCAGTCTGTGGCATTTTTTTACCATAGCCTCAGCAAATTGATACAGCAACAAATGAGAAAGACATACCCCTATCCCAGCTTCCTTTCAAAATTATACAAGATGTCTTAAGTGATGCAAAGTTTGTATGTTTTAGAAAGGAAAAGAAAGTAGTCAACAGTTCATGTTGGATCAATTGGCTTAACATACATGAAGAGTAAAATCTAAGTAGAACTGTGGGAAAACAATACTCCACATTGTCAGGGCTCAGGGTATCCCACAATAACATTTTGACTACTTCGAATTTACGTTACTTAAGAAACTGCCAGTGCAAAAAGAACACTCTGAGCTCTTCGCCTAAACGCAGGAGACAAATCCCCCATATGAAAGGTGTTCTTCCTGTACCTGGAGACACCCTTATCGCTAGAGTTGAAGAACCCAGACCAAAAAGTCTTATAGACAAAACTTGTTGCCTCTTACTAATTTACTACTCAAGCCAAATCTTTGTTTAGATTCTTCACTAATGAACACCCAAACCTTGCATATATTCCTTTCTAATGAGCACTACCTTTTTCCTTGTTCTGTCAATTTCTTCACAAATGTCTTGTTTCCTTGTCTAAAAAGTTAAAAAAATGCACCTGGCTCATCATTTTTCTGAGCCTCATTTGTGATTCTCTGATGCACAAACATTAAATTGATGTTCTTTCCTCCTGTCAATCTGGTTTTGTGTCAATTTTGTTATTCGTTTAGCCAAAATAAGTTCAGGGTGGATGGGGTAGAATTCTCCTCCTCTCTAACAGCTTTGGTGAGCCCACAGGAGGATTCCCCAGCTGGAAAGTGCTTTTCCGGAGCCCACCGCTGCTAAGAGATCCTGGGACATCTGACCAAAGAGCCAGCAAATGGGTCAGTTTCCTTACATTGTCAGCCTCCCCAAATCTCTGTCTTCAGGGTCTGGTATAAAAAGAAATTCATGGAAATTTTATTATCTTTCTCTAAATTTAGATTAGCAGGGGAAAGAAAACACCAAAAAAACAAAACAAAACAAAACAAAAAACAAAACAAAAAAAACCCAACATCTGTGAACCTAGCTTCTTGGGCCTAGCAACTCTGACGTAAAACTGATAGAGTACTTCGGAGTTTCTTTCTTTATTTAGAGATACTTTCCCTCCCCGAATAATTTCACTAGAAATTAAACGTGTTAATATATGTAATTGAAGCTACTAAAAATAAAAGGGGGACAGCCGTACACAAGAAAAGGAAGAAATGTTTTAGCTAAAAATTGATATAAAGGATGAAGATGCATTTTGTCCATGGCAATGAGAGTAATTTTGTCTACACTAGAATTTCTGGTTATGAAGGGCAAACTAAATGTATCTATAAAAAAAGCTAAAAATTGAAATCCTATCTAATAAAGATGGAATATGCTAATTGACCCTCATGCCATCACAAAGATGGCGGCACCCACAGCCAATAAGGAGGGAATAAGCTAATTCACTGCCCCGCCCTCAAAGATGGCAGTGCCCACAGCCTATAAGGAGGGAGTATGCTAATTGACTGCTCCGCCCTCAAAGTTGGCAGCGCCCACAGCCAATAAGGAAGGAATATGCTAATTCACTGCCACACTCTCAAAGATTGCGGCGCCCACAGCCACAAGATGGCTGGCAGGGGAGAGCAGTTGTGGGCAATCAGGCCAGCAGAGGAGGGCAGTTAGGAGTGACCAGGCTGGCAGGGGAGGGCAGTTGGGGGCAACTGGGCCAGCAGGGGAGGGAAGTTGGAGGCTATCGGGCCAGCTGGGGGTGGGCAGTTGGGGGCAATCAGGCCAGCAGGGGAGCAGTTAGGCATTGATCAGGCTGGCAGGGGAGTGGTTAGGGGGTGATCAGGCTGGCAGGGAGAAGTGGTTAGGGGCTGATCAGGCAGTCAGGCAGGCGAGTGGTTGGGAGCCAGCAGTCCTGGATTGTGAGAGGGATGTTCAACTGCCTTTGGGATGGGGCCTAAACCGGCAGTCAGACATCCCCCGAGGGGTCCCAAATTGGAGAGGGTGCAGGCTGGGCTGAGGAAGACACACCCCCCATCAGTGCATGAATTTTGTGCACCAGACCTCTAGTGTTATTATAAGGGTTTTAAAAACTAATATCAATGATAGACATATAAAACTAAAACTTTTTTTTTCTCACCTGCTAAATTTCTATTTTCTTAGAGTTTGGTCTGTTTTTGATAATAGATTGTAAAAGCTTTTTTTTTTAACCTTTTAATGTAATCTTTCTAGAAACTAAAGATTTTGTCTTAACAACTGTACTTTACACTGTCTTCATTATATAGTAATATTTTAAAAAGCTAAATTTTACTTACAGCTCTTTAACCCCCTGTATTTGCCTAAAAATTCTATAATTGTCACCATGGCTAAATGCATAACTAAGTGTTGCCTCACAGTGACCTATGAGCTATGAGACAACATTTACCAAGTGTTTTAAAACTTTTTGATATTTTTGACAAACTTCCCCAAATAAAATTCTTTTTTAAAAATATATTGATTTCAGAGAGGAAGAGAGAGAGAGAGAGAGACATCAATGATGAGAGAGAATCATTGATTGGCTGCCTCTTGCATGCCCCCTACTGGGGATTGAGCCCACAACCTGGGCATGTGCCTTGTGACTGGGAATGAACCTTGACTTCCTGGCTCATAGGTCAATGATCAACCAATGAGCCACACCAGGTTGGCCCCCAAATAAAATTCTAAGTTAAGTATTACTGACCTAAAAATAACTTTGGGATCTTCCAGAGCACCCCTGGAACACCTCAAACATTTTCTGTTTCACCTTATAAAAATGAAATATTAAACATATTAGGTTTATTTGATATGTTAAGTTATATGAGAAAACTTGTCAAATAAAAAGTAATACTAAATCTTCATGTTATGTCTATATAGAGAAATAAATTCTCTAAAATCATATTAAATCCTAAAATTCTGATATATGCTAATATAAGCTTATCAGTAATAACTGGTCACTATCTTAAAATGTATATTACAGAAATAACCTTATCAATTGCATATAATTAGATCTTTCACCATATTTAAAGTCTTATTTATTTTTTACTCTGATGCTTTTTACATAAAATGATTCATCTTCAATGATTCATAGAAAAAAAAATCTGAATACATGTTCCTGGTAACTTTAAGACTGTAAAACTAAACTGTGTAAAAATTTACAAAACTAAGGAAAAATTGAATTCATAAAACTGCCATTATTTACATAGACTCTAAATATGCTTTTGGAGTCTGTCATGCTGTTGGAACAATTTAAAACTCCCATGGAATTTTAACTTTTGCAGGTGTGTACTATTGCTAATGGGCATATAATCGCTGCCCTGTTCCAGGCTATTCACTCCCCTTCTGAAATTGCTATTATGCACTGTTCAGCCCATACTGAGGAGACTGGTACTATATCTTTAGGAAACGACAGGGCTAAAAAAGCTGTTAAACATGCAGCTCAGAACAAACCCCCTTATCATTTCTCTACCCAGTTTTTAAACCTGCTTTTATTACTGACCGATATGATTAACTCTGAGAAAAATGCCCCACAATCTAAAAAAGAAGATACAAAATGGTGACAAATAATTTTCAGATGGATTATACATTTGGCTAAATGGACCTCTTGTAGCTCCTTTTCTTTTGACTTTTGACCTGCATTTACATCTGACCAAGTGGTACATATATGCAGATTGGAGATAAGAAACTAAAAAACAGTTGGTTTTTCCTTGGTATCAACAAAATTCCTGACCATTTCTTCTCCAGCTCCTCCCCACCACCCCTGCCCAGGGCACTACCTATAATCTCACCAATTTCTGGAAGAAATAAATAGGCCCCAGGAAGTCCTCGTAGGCCCACACTGCCCCTGTGGCTCTCCAAAGGAATTTACAGACTTGCCCCCAGCTGTAGGCTAGTCTCACTGTTTGGTTACTGTCTGCATATTTAGTGGGTGGACTGAATGCTATCCAACCAGAGGTGCCAATGCCACAACTATGGTAAAAAATTAATAGCTGAGATTATTCTACATTTCTGTATTCCTTTATGAGTTAAGGAACTCATTTTTATAGAAGAGATAAACAACCTGCTTGCAAAACTATGAGATACTCATTAAAATTTCATATCCCATACCATCCTTAACCATCAGGGCAAATGCAGCATTTAAAAAAAGATCTATCAAGAAACTGGACTTAAATGGCCAGAAGCTTTGACATTGGCCGTTATAAAGACAGGGAATACTCCAAACAGGAGACACAGATTAACCCCTTTGAAATAACTTTTAGACACCCAATGCCTACTGTCATCTCTATACCTTCCATTCCTGGGTTTTAAAAAATTATGGGAACTTAAGTAAGCAATTTGGTATGACGACTAACCATATACAAGAACTAACCTGAAGCATATTGCCATCATCAGGGGACATATGCAATACTTTCAACAATAAAGATTAAAAGAAATCTTCCTAGGATCCAAGCAAGCCTTGGACCCAGACCATCACTGTAAAGACAACTGGGAGGTGGTCCCCACAGGTGACCTTAAACTAAGGATTTCCAGCGCCAATCCCCAGGCCCCAGAAGCAAGCAGCACCACAATGTAGACCATTTTTTCACAAGATCATGGATCAAGAACGTGGAGTAATCTCAATTATTAATTTCTTTGCCACAGTTGTCCCATCAGCACATCTAGTCAGATAGCATTCAGTCCATCCACTAAACATGCAGACAGTAACCAAACAGTGAGACTAGCCTAACACTGGGGGCAAGTCCACGAAATCCATTGAGGACCGCAAGGGGTAGTGTGGGCCTGGGAGGACTTCCTGGGTATATTAACTTTATATGAAAACCCTTTCCCTAATTCATCAATTAGTTATTAGGAGGGTGACTGGAGATTGCTTGTCTCTTTCTTTCCTACCTTCCCTCTGTAAGTTTCTACTATGGTCTCTTTTTCAACCTGAGTCTTGCTCTAATTAACCCTCTTTCACCAGATTTTGTACAGACCAAATACCTTTTTATTTCAATTTGCTAAACCCTGGCCACATTAATCAAACTGATTGTCAGTTATTAATGCAAAAGAACCTAAACTAGTCGTCATTCCTGACAATGTGAACACTTGTTGGACAAGGTGGGAAAGATAAGTGAGTGACAGCGTATGGCAAGCATGTCAAACTCAAAGGCTAACAAGAGCCAAATAAACGAGGTGTGAGGCCCATGGGCCACGAGTTTGACATGCTTGGTGTATGGCATTCTGTATCCTCTTCCAATGAGTCATCTGGGCCTGAGGAAAACTCTATAGAGGCTCAAGAACTGCCCTTTATCCAGATACTGACAGCTAAAAAATGGCTCCCTTTGTATTAAAAAACAGATATGACACAGGATTTTACCAGGACAATATTCCAAAAAGACCCTGTAGTTTAATTTCCCAGACGACATCTTCAGACCTCTGAAAGAGATTAAAAATTATTCTAGCACAACCTATTTTTTATTTTTATTTTTTGGCACAAACATCTGCCAAATCACCAAACGTTTTGGATGGATTAAAAGCCATTCTTGTGCAACTTGGGGTATTGCAGCTGCTCCCCTGATTAAGCTGCCCAGTATCATAGACTATATATGGATAGGACTCACTTAGCCAGGTTACAGAAACAAACTTCATAGCTGCAAACACAGGTACAGCTTCTAACAGCTATTTGCATCTGTCTGCTCTCACTGACTGACGAAGCATATGACTGACGGGAGCATATAGAAATTGGAGGACTATAGATACTAACATAAATCATGAAATGCTTCAGATCCTTGGAATTACAGCTTGTACTTTAACCTTGTCTGTAAATCACACTGGTATTTCATTTTATATGATAAAAAAGAAGTTTATAAAGTGTTTCCCCTAGATCAGTGATGGCGAACCTATGACACGCGTGTCAGAGGTGACATGCGAACTCATTTTTTTGGTTGATTTTTCTTTGTTAAATGGCATTTAAATATATAAAATAAATATCACAAATATAAGTCTTTGTTTTACTATGGTTGCAAATATCAAAAAATTTCTATATGTGACACGGCACCAGAGTTAAGTTAGGGTTTTTCAAAATGCTGACACGCCGAGCTCAAAAGGTTCGCCATCACTGGTCAGAATTGTATGGATGTGGATATCTGTCTCCTTCTATTCCCAAATACTCCAACTAAATGCCAGTCAAGTTACAAATTTGGGCTCTTTGTTCATAAAGTTGTGCTACATAAACATGCCGGTCAAGAGCTTATAGAATTCTCCTATGTATCAAAACTCAAAGTTCTTTTCAACATTGAGGGTCTTATTCCCAGGCACCAGAGATTATGAATTGGAAAAGGCGATCTTAAACCTCTCCGTGATAATAGAACAAGAGTTCAACACCACTATGCAAACTTTAGGAATATGCCAGACAGAAGTTAATAGCTAAACTTGTGTTATTATTCAAAATTAGTCTGCCTTAGCCCCACTGACTGCCCAGCAAGGAGGAGCTCATGCAATCATCTACAAAAAAACATTGCTTCATGTAAACCAAAGGGGACAAATAGAATTTAAATTAAATCTATTAAAAGAGAGGATTAATATTTCCCATCAAATAAATGAAGCAAAGATATGTTATTGGACTGATCTATGCCCAAGGGATGAGAAACTGTTGTAAGGGAGTATGGGGAAATATGCTCTGATTTGGCTTTTGTTTGTTTGTCCTCATTCGATGTTCTTTTTTCTCTTTGCAGCTATCTTACCACCCAGCTTCTAACTCAGTTTTTTCCCTGTCTCTGCAGCTGCCAGCCCAGCTTGTAATACGTGAAACTTCCAGGGAAGTTTCAGAAAAGAGAACTGTCAGGCCCAGAGCAGTTTACCTCAAGATCCCCCACAACAGAATATTGATTATTTTGAATTAGAGTTACTTAAGAAACTGCCAGTGCAAAAAGAATACTCGGACTTCTCTGCCCACCTACTAGTAAGAGCAGGAGATAAATCTGCTACGTGAGAGGTGTTCTCCCTGTCCCTCAGACACCCCTTATCACCAAAGTTATAGGACCAGAGTTGAAAAGTCTATATGAGCAGCCCTTGGTGCCTCTTATTAATTGACTACCCAAACCCAAACTTTGTTTAGATTCTGCACTAATGAATACTTAGCCTTGTTTGGATTTTTTTTCTAAGAAGCACTATTTTCCTTTGTCCTGTCAATTTCTTCACCTATTTATTTATCTTTCTAATAAGTATAAAATGCTGTCTGGTTTATCATTTCTCTTAGCGTCATTTATGATTTTCCCATGTGCATATATTAAATTATTTTTTCCTGTTAGTCTGTTTTTCTGTCAATTTTATTATTAGTCTAGCCAAAATAAATTAGAGAAGGGTAGAGGGTAGGAATCTCCCCTTCTCCAAAAAATCTTGTCCCAAGAATATCAATCTTTGGTAAAAAGAATTGCATAGAGACATAGAATAGAAATAATCAGAAAGGAAGAATTAGTGAAAATAAGAAATTACTTTTTAAAGGAAATTGGTTAAGAGACTAGCATTTCAGTCAGAAGCTGAATAATTTTTCATTTATCTATTTCTAATAGTGAAACTTTATAGTATTACTAGAGGCTCAGTGCATGAAATTCATGCACTCGGGGGGAAGGGTCCCTCAGCCCGGCCTGCGCCCTCTCACAGTCTGGGAGCTCTCAGAGGATGTCTGACTGACGGCTTAGGCCCGCTCTGTGGGGAGTAGGCCTAAGCCAGAAGTCAGACATCCTTAGCACTGCCGCAGAGGCAGGAGAGGCTCCCGCCACTGCCACTGTGCTCATCAGCCATGAGCTCAGCTTCTGAGCGGCGTTCCCTGTGGGAATGCACTGACCATGAGGGGGCAGCTCCTGCATTGAGCATCTGCCCCCTGGTGGTCAGTGCACATCATAGCGACTGGTCGTTCTGCCGTTTGGTCCATTTGCATATTAGCTTTTTATTATCTATCTCTCTCTCTCTCTAAATATATATATAAAAGGTTAATATGCAACGTGTCCCCTTTGGAGTTCCACCGGGAGTCCAGGAGTTCAGTCGCTCGCTATGATGTGCACTGACCACCAGGAAGTGGTGCGGAATGAAGGAAGGCCTCAGCCAGCAGCAGGCAGCTGGGGAAGGATGCCCCAGACAAGCAGCCGAAAGGCCCTGATCATCCCTGATCACCGGCCAAGCCCAGGGACCCTACCTGTGCACAAATTTCATGCACTGGGCCTCTAGTATAGGATAATTATCTGTTTCAGATACATACACTTGTCAAAATTTAGATTCTACCATTGCATCTTCTACATCAGGGTTAAATGGAAACATTAAATGCTTAATTCATTCTTTTATAAAGACTTTCAATTATCTTTTTTTTTATTGACACTATTACAGAAGTCTCCAATCTCTACCCCCCTGTCATTTGCCTACCTCCACCCATCCTCCATTCCCCCTAACCTAGCCATCACCACACTGTTGTCTGTGTCCATGGGTTATGCATATATGTTCTTTGGCTAATCTCTCCACCTTCTTTCATCCAGTCCCCTCACCTCCTCCCCTCTGACCTCTGTTAGGCTGTATCATGTATCCATGCCTCTGGTTCTATTTTGCTCATTATTTTATTTTGTTCATTAGATTCCACATATAAGTGAGTTTATATGGTATTATTATCTTTTTAAAAACAGATTTTATTTTTTGAAATCTTTTCACTCTTTTCTGTTTTCATATTAGTTCATTTCACAGAGGTTTCATAGGTCTCCTTGCTGATCCAATCATATTACAGTCTTTAAAATGAATGGGCAGTGGGGATTGTTTTGTTATTAACATTTGAAATTTCTGAACTCCTCCCTGTCTTCCAGACTATCAAAGATGGTGGAATAAGTGAATCCATCCCCTCTACAACACATCGGCATAAATCACTATGCTTATAAAGTGGTTGTAACTATTTTAAAAATGAGTTTAGCAACCTATTCTTTTAAACCTATAGAAGAAACAGTTAATCAGTTGTAATGGGACCTATTATTTTATTTAATTAAGCTTTGAAGAACCAAATGTTAAATTAATTCAGTTTTAGATAGCATACTATTAGTCAGCTGATTATCGGCTGTAAATATTTTTAGTCATACCCAACATATAGATATTGCATTTCTGTCCTAAACATAATATGGTTATGTTCCAGATATTGTTATTTTCAGAGAACAGAAGCATCTGGCAACTGGAAGGAGGTAAAGAGTTTTCAAAAGAGCAAATGCGTACTCCTTGGGGGTTAGGCTATCCTCTATTGGTTCCTGTAGCAACAAGCGTTTCTAAATGCTTAAAGCTCATCTCCTGGGAACTGAGTCAAATTCAGTCAGTTGCAACAATTACATTAGGAAAAAAAGAAAGCATGAAAAGGAGGGAGGCAGAACTCATCTGTCAACATAATGCTTAAAATTAACAAAATAAAGAACTAAAAAGCTGTCAGCCTCTTGGAAATTCTTTAGATTTAAAAAATTTTAAAATATGCAATTATACTAAGTAATTAATGATTATAAGACATCATAACTGACTAAAATAAATAAAACTGAAAAACTTTAAAAATAATACAAATCAAAACTTGTACAGAAATTTATAGACTTAAAAATTTAATTTAGAAATAATGAAGTTTGGAAAATAATGAGAAATACTGATCTGACTAATATAAGAAGTTTAAAGACAAACAGAAAGATAAATTCAAGTGAGGAGATGGGAGGCAATAATATCAATAAAGGAAGAAAAATATAATGTAGTAATGTTCAACTAAAGTAATGGATGATTATTTGCAGAAGCTTGCTCAGTAATATAGAAAATTTTTTCCTGAAAATGGAGATATTACAGTATAATATTTAAAAAGCTAAAACCATTACTCTAATGCAAGTATAAAATGAATACATGTAAAAGGTTTTATACAACTCACTATTTAATAAGAGA
The DNA here is from genome assembly GCF_000147115.1 of Myotis lucifugus. Taxonomy (NCBI): domain Eukaryota; kingdom Metazoa; phylum Chordata; class Mammalia; order Chiroptera; family Vespertilionidae; genus Myotis; species Myotis lucifugus. The sequence goes on along the minus strand of NW_005871455.1, from coordinate 560,457 downwards.
ATCACTGGGATGTTGAAACTTTCCAAAGTGAATTTGAGGAGCAGTGTATCTATAGAAAACTTAATATAAGAATTTTAAGATAAGATTCCAGTTATTGTTTCATAGGAACATAAACTGTAACTTTGAAGTTATCTTTCTCACCAGACAGAAATTCTTTGTATCTCTACCAGATAGAAATCTACAAATTAGACTTAGATTCTACAGAATTGCAAAATAGCACCTTCAATATACAATCCATAACTGTGCAATCCTGACAACTAAAAAGAACATTAATTTCTTTATATATTTACAAGTTTCATAAAATTTACCAGCAAAGATGAGGTAGCACAAACTATAGATAGATCCTATAAAATAATTCAATAAATGATGAAAAATTAAGTACATATATTAGAAAATGTTATCGAAACTGAGTGAAGATGATTAGATAACTTTCTATCAATTAAACACATGAAACATAATACATATAAAAATTACACTTATGGAGGAAAGGGAACTCTAGTGCACTGTGGGTGGAATGCAGACTGGTGCAGACATTGTGGAAAACAGTATAGAGTTTCCTCAAAAAATTTACAATGGAACTCCCATTTGACCTAATGATCCCACTTCTAGGAATATATCTTTAAGAAATCAGAAGCACCAATCAGAAAGAATATATCCACCACTATGTTCGTAGCAGCACAATTTACAGTAGCTAAGATTTGGAAACAGCCCAAGTGCCCATCAGCAGGTGAGTAGATTAAAAAAGGTGTAGTACATTTATGCAATGGAATACTATACATCTGTAAAAGAAAAAGTAAAAAGAAAGAACTCTTAACATTTTCAACAGTATGGATGGACCTGGAGAGTATTATGCTAAGTGAAATAAGCCAATCAGAGAAAGATAAGTATCACATGATCTCACTCTTATGTGTAATCTAATGAACAAAATAAACTGATGAACAAAATAGATCCAGAGACATAGAAGCATGGAACAGACTTTTGAACCTCAGAGGGAAGACAGGGGAGGGTGGGTGGGTAGGTGGGAAGAGATCAACCAAAAAAACTTGTATGCATATATGCATAACTCATGGACACAGACAATAGGGTGGTGAAGGTTTGGGGTTGGGGGTAAGGGCAGACTATGAGATATCAATGGGGAAAAAAAGGGGACATATGTAATACTTTCAACAATAAAGATTTAAATGTATAAATTCATTAAAATGTCAATCTCTATTCAATATAAAACTTCTCATCAAATTAATAACAGAAAAACATCATTCTCTACAAAATGGAAAAGGGCAAGTTTGACTAGAAAGTTGAAAAAGAAAACCTGGCATAATGACTTTAAGACAATTGCTATGTCAGGCAAAGTTTGTTTATCTGGACAGTAACTTCCTTAAACTGCCTGAGAAAAAATTATTTGTCTCTAAATATATAGTACTAAGATTAATGATCTGGAGAAACTTTTGCATATGTGCACAAGAAAGTATATATAACTATATTCATTATAACACTGTTGGTTTTAAAGCAAAGAATTATGAAAAAATTATGTGGCCTTCAACAGAAAAATAGATAAATTATGGTATTGTCACAAATGAATGATAGCTACATATACAAATTTATAAGTTTCTAAAACAATACAGGGTTGTATGAGCATCTTGGTTATATTCAAATAAACTGTCAACTTTGCATAAAAGTACACTTATAGATTCATGCATATTTGGTAAATGCATATAAGAATGATAAACACAGATATCATATGCCAGGTGCTTTAAAAAAAAAGAGAGTACCTCCCCTGGCTGTCATGGCTCAGTGGTTTGGTATTGACCAATGAATCAGGAAGTCATGGTTTGATTCCTGGTCAGGGCACATGCCCAGGTTGCAAGCTCGATTCCCAGGCTGGAGCATGCAGGAGGCAGCCAATCAATGATTTTCTCTCATCACTGATGTTTCTATCTCTCTCTTCCTCTCCCTTCCTCTCTGAAATCAATAAAAAATATATATTTTTAAAAAGATAGTGAACCTCAACCATATCTAGGAATCTTTTACTTTTAAAAAGAAAGAAAGTTTTCTTGAACATATATAGAATCATGTTAGGATTTGATAGAGTTGGATTCTGGGAACATGAGAGCCTCATATTATTCTCTATTCCCATCTCAATAAAAAAAAATCACAATTAAGGAACAAAATTGAATAGGAATATAGGATTTCTAGTTGAAATAAATTGATTGTGAAAATATAGAGACCACAATATAAAAATCTTAATTATAAGTATACTTTATGGTGAAATGTGTAAAAAGGTTGATTCAGATTGCAATACAAACTAATCTGAAGTTATGATGTAATATGGATAAATCATAAAATGAGTTTTCTGCTTCAAAATTAGGTAGAGAAATATACAAAAAATGTTTTAAATTAGTATACCTCACTTTTCTTATCTATAAAATAAGATACAGTTTTTGTATGGTTTCTATGTAAGTAGAAAGGGATAGTCATTTGTAAAAATTGTAATGTGGTTAAATTTAATATTGGAATTTTATGAATATTAGGGTGCTTAAATCACTTGGTGTATTACCTGTAAATTATCTCTACTATGAGAATTTCCTTTTAATCTATAAATACACCATACCAATATATCTGTACCTATACTTATTCCTATATCTATATGTCTATGTTACCATCATTTTTATTTGAGATAGATTTAATACGGTAACTGCCATTTGTTTGACTTAAACTATGTGGTTTATTTAAATATTTTATACACTTTTCATTATATTCAAAATTTAGGTTTTGCTAACTTATAACATTTAAATGAAATCTATAAATATTTATGTAAGTTTAAATTCAATTAAATCTATTTATATACTCACTTTGTGATACTGAAGCTCACCAAATCTTAAGTTCTCCAGCTTGCGGCTGTTAAATTATACATACACAGTACACTGATTTTACACAGCACGCACTTATTATATTGTGCAAACATGATTCAAAGTGGGTTTGAAGTATCTCAAGGTCAAACTCAGAGTAGAATCCATGAAATTCAGGGCAAAATCATATATATATATATATATATGACAAATACTCAGACCACAATAATCTTTGTAAGAGAAACAATTACAATTTAAAATGAGAGAAAAAAGATAGCAGGCACATGATTTCATATATATATTTAAGGAAAAGACATTTCTTTATCAGGATAATTGGAAGACTAATGTAGCGTTCTAAAACTTTTATTGTGACTTTCAAATACACTCAATCCTTTTCCAGTTTTACTCTACTCATTTTCAATTACTTCTGACTCTTCAACTAGAAATAAACAAGTTCCTTAAGCAGCTGTTTTTAATTTTGAAATGTGAATAATTGTTAAGAACAAAAATAACAATAGCAAGAGATTTTTATTAAAACAGGTACTGGCAATTCCTTGCTCACCTAAATGTTAGATTCCAAATTACTGGAATTATATGTCTTTACATATTCCATTTTCATCTCAATTAAGGTTCTCTATTGACTCCTATTACATCATACAATGTTTTCTATCTTCTTGGCTATTTATTTGTAGCCTCACTTATTGCTATTTGTATTCCCATTCCTTCAATGTTAATTGTGTCTCAGTAAATATTTCTCCAATAAACAAATTTTAAGTAAAAATGTCAAAAGCTGAACAAATCATCATATTCCCAAAGGAGACATAGATGTTCAACATCACTAGTTCACCAATGAGATATCATTTCATCTTTTATACCTCTTCCCTTATATTTTAATGTCATGAATAGTTTATTGATTTGCCCAAAATGTAGTAATCACTTATTGAACATTTATTATGGACCATATTTTGCTATGCACAGAGCATAAGAATTTTTTAAAAATGTAATTATTGCTTTGTACAAGTCATGTTTTAGAATGGGAAATATATACAAACTAACCAGTATATATTCTAATAACATAAATAATGTTACACATATTCATAAATATATATTATAGAAGTTGTTATATATTTGTTCTTCCCTGGTGCTTTAACTTTATAAAATACTGTGCTATTTGCACGAGCATGTTAATAAAGAACATGTGGTCAAAAAAGTTATGGTTATTTACATATTTAGTACTGTATGCTTCTATTTTAAATAAATAAAACCATTCCTTTATTCAGGCCACAAAAATAGTTTGTTTGTGTGTCCACAAATAGCCTGGGGCATCAGACAAAAGCCACCCATAAATATTTGTTGAATGAACTTGGAGTAGTACCTTACTAAGTACACATGAAAGAGAGTCACTGAAAGGTAAATATTCCCAAAGGACAAAAAAAAATCAGTTATGCCTCAATTAATTCCTATAATCCCTCAAATATTTAATTATAAAATTATCATTAAATTTCAAAATTTTAAGGAAAATAAGAAGACAAAAAGACTAGTAGAAACATATTCTGAATATTTTGGTTTGCTTTTGACATTTCTACATCTTTTTCTCCCTTCAACTTATTTTGTGTTATTTTACTTCTGTTGCCACTTTCAAATTAGCTTAAAAGTGATCTACATGATTATTCATTCAATTTAATTGAATTTCACTTGAATACACTGCCCCCTACTTTTCCAATTTCCTCACACTTGATGAGGGATTGCTAAGGACGCTGTGCAAATGTGAACTCATTTCCTCAAATTTTGTAATTGCCTTTGAGGGAGCTATTAAAGGTGTGAAAATTTAATCTTAAAAGATAAATATGTAGAAGGGATAGAGTAATTTGAAATGACATTTTAAGAAGATTCTAGATCCTTGTTATCTGTCCTGTAATAAATCCTCTTTATTAATCCTTTACTCAACAATTCTTTACTGAATGCATCATTGGTAGCAAGCAAGGTACTATGCACTAACATAATAAGAAAACTTAATGTTTCAAATTCTTTGCACATAGATATGATACATATTTCATATACTTATTATCATGTTTAAAAATTACCTTCAATTTACTCCACTTAATTTTACATTGTAAGCATTTTTATATAATGCTGATTCCTTTATATAAAGGAAAAATAACATGTCCTTCTGGGCCTCTTTCTCACATGTTTCCTAATACTCTCATCATTTATGTGTAAATGAAATAAAAATAACTGTGTCAAGATAAATGCAGTACTATACAGGTAAATGCAGTACTCTGAACCTTCCACAACCACAAAAAATTACAATTAAATTATAAAACAACCATCATTCAGAATGCCTGAAATCTAGCTGAACACAAGTGCTATAACTGAGGATATAAAGAAGCCGGATCAAGACTGGTCAGAGAGGCGAAGACAAGAAAAGCTGATCCCACACTCATGTGTGGTGAATAAAAATTGGGAATGATATCTCAGAGGCAAAGGTTCCCCCTTAGAGGCAGGCAAGGAGGGTCCCAGCTCCACACTAGAATTCCCAGCCCAGGGTTCCAATGCTGAGAAGAGAAGTTCTCATATATTCTAGCTGTTAAAAAAAAAAAGTGGGGATTGTGACTGAGGGAGAGGTAGTGCTGTAGGAATCCCAGGCACAGGAATGTACTTGGACTCACTCACTCTAATCTCCAGTGTTGGGGCAGCAGCTTGAAAAATGCCAGGGACAGGGGGAGAAAATGGCGGAGGCTTAGACGGACGTGTTGGTGCTTTGTCCCGGACCAGATGGGGGCGAGCAGCTGAAACGGGTAACAATCAGCCCGATCAAGCTGGGGAGGTTCAGCTGAGAGACAGTCTGCAGCCAGGAAAGACAGAAAACTCCTAAAAAATGCGGATGGTTGGAGATTGAGGCTGAAACCTCCCTCTGGGCGCCAGCGCAGCGGCGGGACCGCGCCATCTCAGGCAGCGTTCACCGGCATCCAGAGATCGGCTACTAGCCCGGCGGCTACTGACCCGGAGGCAGCGATTCGCAAACAGCGCGACTGCAAGAGCCAAGGGGAGACCTGCACCCCTCCACGGAAAGGTTGGACTTGCCTCGAAGGTACGGTTCGCAGTTCAGGTTGGAGCGAGGAACGCGCGCCCGGGCGCAGGGGAAAATCTGCGTCCGCCAAAATCCGCGCTCTCCAAAATCCATGCCTCTTGCCGGGGGCTTGGGCGCGCGCAGACACTCCGCGCGGTTCTGGAGGGTGGAACCCTGCGAGTTCCAGCAGCTTCCCAGGCTCTTGTTCGCACACTTCCTCTTACTTCTGTGGGTTTGATTGTTGAGCCCAGTGCATGTGAGTGCCCAGTTGGGGTCACTAGCAGAGCTTGTAGGGGAAGATTGTTTTTGGGGAGCCTGGGAAACAGAACTGGGAGTGGCGCTCGGGGAACCACCTCTGGGCGGAGCTGGTTCAGGTACAATAGGCAGCTCCTGGTCAGAGAGAACTTATAGCCTCGGAGGTCAACCCAGACACACTGCCACCCAGAGGCAGAGCCACGAACTGACTCCTCTGTAAATACAGATAAGGCAATAAGGACTGTGGCTTACAACAAGGAGGAACAGTGTATCAGAGGGAAAGTCAACATTCTCCTGAATTCCCGGCGTGCCAATAAGAAGAGTAGAAGATCTGAAGCACCTGCATTACTGCACATTTTTATTTTTATTTTTTTAAATTACTTTTTCTCCTTTTAACTAAGAAAACATTTTTTTTTCATTTTTCTTTTTTCTCCATCACCCGATTTTGCCCTTTCAGCTACTACATTTTTATTTTTAACTAGTATTATTACCGCTACCATTTTACCATTTTTTAAAGTGTCATTTTATCTTGTCTTTATTTTATTTTGGGACTAATGTTCTCCATTCTATTTTCATCGTTCCTTTAGCAACATTTTTCTCTACCTCAATTTGCCTCTGTGCTAAACAATCTTCCCCACTTTCTCCCTTTTGCTGTCCTGTTTCTCTTACCCTACTCCAGCTTTAGATCTTCCCTATTCTTTTTATCCTCTGTCAAAATTTA
>NW_005871455.1:516530-553465 GCF_000147115.1 Myotis lucifugus | reverse complement strand
CTTCCATTGGTCCTTTTATTCCCTCCTCCTTGGGTCAATAATTTATCCCTGGTAAGCCTTATCAAATTAAAGGATTTGAAATCAAAGAGCCAACAGATATTAAAATCTGATTCAATAACCCAAGTAAAAATTAGCTTTTTATTTTTTTTTTGGTTGTTGTTGTTAATGCTCACGCAAAATTCAAATCTTGCGTGAATTTTGGGACACCCTTTACAATGAAATATGACTCAGCCATGGAAGAGAATGAAGTCTTCCATCTGTGGCAGCATGGATAGACCTGGAGGTTGTTGTGTTAGGTGAGAAAAACAAATGCCAGGTCTTTCACTTATATATGGACTCTAAAACCCAAAATAAACAAGCAGAGCAACAGACTCATACATTCAGAGAACATTTTGATAGTTACCAGATGGGAGAGGTGTTGGGGGAATGATGAAAAAGGTGAAGGGATTAAGAAATATAAATTGATAGTTACAGAATAGTCATGGGGACGTAAAGTAAAGCATTGAGAATAAAGACAAAATATTGTAATAACTATATATGGTGTCAGTTGGGTACTAGATTTATCAGAGTGTTCACTTTTTAAGTTACATAAATGTCTAATCATGGGGTAATATACCTGAAAATAATATATTTTAGATAAGATGTAATTTAAAAATAAATAAATAATGGCATTTTCAGTTCATTGTCTTTTTTTAGGAGGTGGGCGGGTGGATTTTGGAAGTGATTTATTCATGGAGAACAACAATTCTCCTCTGTTTCTCCAGGGTTTTATGTTGTCAAGATAAAAATCTACTTAATTTGGGAGCTCAAAAAGCAAGTTTAGTTGTCTCTCACATTAAACACCATTCTTTATTAATTATTTATTCCTCATGTAATAAGTTACACTTTCAGAGTGAGGTGTATATATGTTACCTTTTTTAAAAAAATATGCATTAATTCCTAGTAGTTTAAAGGTTTGTTGGTTAAATTTTATTGAACTCTCTTTGGTATTTGTCAAGATGTTTTCTAATTTTTCTCTTTAGACGTACTATAACGGTGAACTAAAATTAATAATTTTGCTAATATTAAACTATTTTTGAATTCCTGAAGAAAAACACTTGATTTTGACATGTTACTTTTTAATGGGATTTCAGAATGTTTCCTAACATTTTGTTAAAATCTTATCAAAATATAATATGCATACAGTGGGCTGCAGGGGATTAGTGGGGGGAAAAAGGAGACATATGTAATACTTTCCACAATCTATACTAATAAAAGGGTAATATGCTAATTAGACTGATAGACCAGACATCTTCTGGTCATCTGGTCCTCCTTCCAGACACAGCCATGGTGCAGGGTCTGAGAAAGAGGTGGTTAGGGGTGATCAGGCAGGCAGGCAGAGGGGTCAGGGATGATCAGGCAAGCAGGCAGAGTGGTTAGGGGCAATTAGGCAGGCAGGCAGGTGAGCAGTTAGGAGCCAGTGGTCCTGGATTGCGAAAGGGATGTCCAACTGCTGGTTTAGGCCCAATCCCACACTAAACCTGAGGGGTCCCCTATTGGAGAGGGTGCGAGCCAGGCTGAGGGACCCCCCCCCCCCACTCCATGCATGAATTTCGTGCACCAGACCTCCAGTATATTATAAAAGAAAATTTTACAAAAGTAAAAAAAAATTAATATGCATGCATAAAATACATATATCGAACTTGTAACAGATGATGAATGCATAAAAACTGAACAAACAAATGTACCAGCAACCAGAACATTATCCCATGACTAGAAGCCCAATGCATGAAATTTGTGCAAGGGGCTCTGCCTTTGCAGCTCCAGCTGCCTCAGGCCATTGAAACACTGGCTGCCTTGCCCTAACCGGTTTTGCTCAGTGGATAGAGCGTCAGCATATGGACTCAAGGGTCCCAGGTTCGATTCCGGTCAAGGGCATGTACCTTGGTTGCGGGCACATCCCCAGTAGGGAGTGTGCAGGAGGCAGCTGATCGATGTTTCTCTCTCACCGATGTTTCTAACTCTCTATCCCTCTCCCTTCCTCTCTGTAAAAAATCAATAGAATATATTTAAAAAAAAAAAAGAAACACTGGTTGCCTTGGCCATTGCAGCCCCAGCTGCCTTGTGGCCCCTTGGCCCCACCCACTGGTTGCTCCAGAAGGTGGTCCAGAACGTTGTTCCGAGAGGTCGTTCTGCCATCCAGTCTAATTAGCATATGAGCTCTTTTTTAAATAGGATAGTTTATATTATGCTTCCTTCAGATCTTCACCCAAGGGTGATCATTATCTTTGCTTGTAATAACATACATTGGTTATACCTTTCATAGTACTTTATAAACAAAGAACTATAGAGTAAGCAACATTTATGGTTGCTTCATGGCTGGTTATTTTAACTGAACATTATATACATTCTTTTAATACATTCTTGTTTTTCATATAAACAAATTTATTATTTAATGCTAATAAATCCTATCAGCACTATTTAGTAAAAAATATTATTAAAAAGCTCAAAAGTAGAATAGTCAATTACCCATGTATTTACACTTTTATCTCTTTCTTCATTCTGTCTTTAGCTTCCTCTTTTTATCCTTTCTGTTTGAAGAATTTCCTTAATTAATTAAATTAAGGCATGTATGCTAGTGAAAAATTCTTCTAGTTTTCTTTTGTCTGAAAATGTTTTTATATCATCGTTTTTCCTGAAGAATATTTTCACCAGATACAAAATTTCAAGTATTCATTTATTTCAGCACTTGAAAAATGTTAATGTCCCTTTCTTCTGTACTCCATGGTTTCTGAGCAGAAATTTACTGTCATTCTAATGACTTTTCCCCCCTAGAGTTAATAATCATTTTTCTCTGGATGCTTTCAATAATTTTTTCTCAAATTTAGTCTTTAGAAATTTGACTATGATGTTTCTTAGTGTTTCTTCAGATTAATCCTGTTAGGTGTATTCACCTTCTTGAATATGTAAGCTCATGTCTTCTGCCAAATTTGGGAACCTTTCAGCTATTATTTCTTTAAATGATTTTTCAGAACCACACTCTATGTCCTTAGGACAAAAATGGCACAAAAGATAAATCCTTTATTAGTGTTCCACAGATTTCTGAGTCTGTGTTTGTATTTTTAATATATTTTATCTCTGTTTTCAAATTGGGTAATTTCTAATGATTTACCATCAAGTACCCTTGATTATTTTTTCTGTTATCTACATTCTAATAGATAAAACAGTGGAGAGTCAGCCTATCCACTGTTTTATTTATTTTTTAAATATATTTTTACTGATTTCAGAGAGGAAGTGAGAGGGAGAGAGATAGAAACATCAATGGTGAGAGAAAATCATTGATAGGCTGCCTCATGCACACCCCACACTGAGGATCGAGCCCACAATCTGGGCATGTGCCCTGACCGGGTATCGAATCGTGACCTCCTGGTTCATAGGTCTACACTCAACCACTGAGCCATGACTGCCTGCCTATCAGTGTTTTCTTATTTAAGTTATTGTGTTTTCCAGTTCTGAAATTTTTATTTATTTTTTTATATCTCCTATTTCTTGGTTATTTCCTTTTTTTTATTTTCAAGAGTTTTTGTAATTGCTCCTGGGAGTATGTTTATCTTAGCTGCCTTAAAATCCATGTTAAAAAATTCTAACATCTGTGTCACCCTGGCCTTGGCATCTGTTAATTGTCTTTTCTCATCTGAATTGTGATGTTCTGGCTCTTGGTATGTTAAATAATTTTCAATTGTATGCTTAAATTTTAGGTGTTATGTTACAAGACCCTTGTTCTGTTTAAATCTTCTATTTTAGCAAGCAGTGAATCTGTTTAGGTTCAGAAATCATGTCCTGATCATCTTTTATGTGTTATATTTCAAATGGTAATTCAATTTTCAAAGCTTTTACTGTGCTATTCTGGTCTTCCCTGATTATATATAACCCAGGGGCCAATCTGAATCTTGGGCAGCATTTCACACTATAGTTCACTTTTTAAACTTTTCACATAACTAATTATGGTTAGTTCATACATAGTTCAGTTATGGTTTTGCTCAGGACTTAGAGTACAAATTTATAAATTCTTTTCTCCTGTTTGCTCCTCTCTGTCATCTTCCCACACTCACTGGTTGGAGGGAAAGACTTGATGCCTATTTTCTGAAGGGTAGAGATGGAACTCAGGTCCCCATCCACAGTCTCCAAGGACAGATTCCATGATATATTTATTAATAAAAAATAAGAAATGTAATCTTTAAAATATAAGAGGGTGCTATACAAAAGGAGCATTAAAATTTTTACACCAAATTGAATTTAACTATATACCTCATGGGAAACTATATTAACAATTATTGACCTTAAGGTACAACTCAAATATTTCTTACAAAAGAGAAAGATATTTTCAAATAAAGAGTTAGTACTAACAACTTTTGAAAGATACCTTTGTTATATGAAGAAAATTTAAAATTAAATATTTTTTGGCAAAACATATACATATAATTAAGGAAAGCATGAATATCCACACACTTTAAGTGTTTTAAAATCTTCCAAATAAAGAGCTTTAGTGAATTTTAAATTTAATGATTAAGAAATTTTATAATAACTTAGTATATTCTTGACATAATTATATGATCTAATTTTGGTTCCTACTACTCATCTTTGGGTGAATCAACAAATTAAGAGTGGAGATATTTTAAAAAAACAAATAATGTATAGGATGAAATAGTGAGGGAAAAGATAGATTGTAATAGGCTTCAATATTCCTAAATCATAGAAGTATAGGATCTTCTATACTTCAGGGCTATGTTCCATCTGGAAAACTCGGGGCTATGTTCCACCCAGAAAACGAATCTCTCTCTGGTAAACTCCAAAACATTTTAAGGCCAAAAACAAGTGTCATCTCGATGGTAAAAATATCTAGACAATTTATATATAACTTGAAACTCTATTATATAAATTACCAATGTGTAATAGGTTACTATGGTTGATATATAACATATTTATTTTCTTATCTATTCTCCACTAGCAAATAAACTCTTCAAGGGAATTATGTATATATCTTATATATAATTTGTCTTAAAATTTCCAGAACATAGAAAAGTATCTGGAAAAATAACTGGTGGATGAATGAATAAGTGCATAAATAAATTTATCCATGTTGTCATGAGTGGCAGGATTACCTTCTTTTAAAGGCTAAATAATATTTGATTGTACGCATATATCACGTGTTCTTTATCGTTTTATCTGTCCATGGACATTTGGGGATGCTTCTATATATTGTATACAGCAACTAATGCTGTAATGAAAATGAGAGTGCAGATATCTCTTTTTGAGATCCTTGTTATTGTGTGTGTGTGTGTGTGTGTGTGTGTTTTCATTTTCTTTGGATATATATACACACAGAAGTGGGATTACTGGGTCATATGATAGTTCTATTTTTAATTTTTTTGAGGAATCTCCATGCTGTTTTCAATATCAGCTGCACCATTTTCCATCTCACCAACAGTGTACAAGGGTTCCAATTTCTCCCCATCCTCACATCCTCATGAATACTTACTATCTTTTTGTGTTTTTTATAATAGTCATCCTAACAGATGTGAGATGATAGCTCATTGTGATTTTGATTTAAATTCCCTTGATGATTAATGATGTTAAGCATCTTTTCATAAAACCTCCCAACAAAGACAAGCCCAGGACCAGATGGCTTCACTGATGAATTATACCAAACATTCAAAAAATAATGCCAATATTCTCAAACTATTCAAAAAGTTTAAAAGAAAAAATACTTCCAAACTCATTTTATAAGACCAGAATTAATCTGATATCAAAGCCAGAGAAAGAAACTACAAGAAAGGAAAACTAAAGGCCAATATCTCTATAGAATAAAAATGCCAAAAATCCTCAATAAAATATTAGCAAACATATTCAACAGCACATTTAAAGGATTATATACTATGATCCAGTGGCATTTATCCTTAGGATGCAAGGATGGTTCAACATATGCAAATCCATTTCCGTGATACCACATATTAACAGAATGAAGGATAACAATCATGGGATCATCTCAATAGATGCAAAAAATGCATTTGACAAAAGTACAAACAATTTCATAATAAAAACTGAACAAACTGGGTATAGAAGGAATGTACCTAAAGATAATAAAGGTCATATATGGCAAGCCCACTAAGGCATGCACAATGGTGGAAAAACAAAAAAGCTACTGCACAGCAAAGGAAACAGTCAATAGAATGAAAAGGCAACCTACAGAATATGAGAAAATATTTGCAAATCATGTATCTGTTAAGGGTTAGTATACAAAATATACAAGGAAATTTTGCATCTCAATCTGTTTTTAAAATGGTAAAATATTTGAATAGACATATATCCTAAGTTTATATTGACTCTTTAATTTTCCAAATATTTACTTGGACCAATAGGCTATTAGCAAATATGTTGCAAGAAGAGACTTGAAAAGTGTGCATGCTTTGGGGTTTGTCCTCTCCCTGCTCCTGGAAACACTGCACCTGTCCTTATATTAATAAGCCCAGACAGTCTTGTTGGAGATATGTAGCCCAATAACCTCTGTCAACTCAGAGGACAGCCAGTAGCAACTAACAGCACCAACAACAGAAATGTGAGCGAAAACACACTGAACCCACCAGCCCTCAGCTGACCCACAAGCTGACTGCTGCTGCACTAGAGAGGCCAGTGGGGATCAGAGGAGCCTCCCAGCTGAACCTAGTCCATAGTGCTGAACCACAGAAAACCAAACTAGTGTATAATTATAGCTTTAAGTCAAAAAGTTTGAGGCCTTGTTAAATACCAACAAAGTATGCTATATAATACAGCAATATGTTATGTATTACATGTATAAATATATAACATTCATAGTACTTAACATAATGTCTATAAACTAGTAACTACTCAATCCATCTTAGTTATTGTTACTGCAATTTTACTTTTATTCCTCTACATAACAATATCTGCGGTGGTTTTTTTAAACCACAGTTTTTATGAAGATGTAAAGGGTTTGCTAAAAATAACATAGCTCCCATTGTTTAATGATACTTCATGATGGTAGGTACTATATTATGAGTACTTTGAAAATCACCCTATAGACATATTTATCCATGTCTTTATGTATGTGTGAATCTTTGAATATTTATATACATAATTGTATAAATGGACATTTTTATCAATCTCTACATATGCAGCACCAAAGAGAACTCTTATCTGGATCAGAGAATATTTCAATGCTGCTTGGATCCTCTCCTATATGTTCAGCATTATTCCATTATAAAGAGATGCTCCTTTTCAAATCATTTTATTGCAATGTCCAGTAATAGCCTCTTTCTAACCCCCGGCAATACCAGGGAATTTAATACAGAAGATCATCATTTTAAATCTCTATTTCTTACTGATGTCTAAAAATGCTCATTATTAGCAGTATAATCTGAATTGCATGATAGCACCTTGTCTTAATTTGACAAGTATAGGGTAGCCTTCTTTTATTAGCACTAATTTAATTAGAGGTCTAAAGAAAAAATAATTAATTGAATTATACATTTACCAGTAATAAATTTATCATGCTACATTGGGGCAAATCTATGCTCTCCATTCCAGTGTAATGTCAATGAAATTTTTACAGAAGAAATTAAAATTTAGTTTAATTAAAAATATCAAGGACCCTGGCTGGTGTTTCTCAGTGGTTAAAGCGATGGCCTGTACACCAAAGGGTCATAGGTTCAATTTCCAGTCAAGGGCACATACCTGGGTTGCAGGTTCTACCCTCTGCCCCTATCAGGGCATGAGCAGAAGGCAATAGGCAACCAATTGATGTGTCTCTCTCTAAAAAATTCAATGGAAAGCATTTCCTCTAAAAAAAATAAATGGAAAGCATATCCTATCTAATAAAAGCATAGTATGCAAGTTGTCCCTCGACTGGGAGTTCGTCTGGGAATTTGACCAGGGGGCGGGGCCAACTGGGGGAAGGGAGGGAGGCCCCAGCCAGCGGTGGCAGCAGGCAGCCAGGGGAAAGAAGGGAGAGCTGCTAGGGACCCTACCAGTGCATGAATTTCGTGCACTGGGCCTCTAGCGCATATATATATATATATATATATATATATATATATATATATATATATCAAGGGGATTTTTCATACCACAAAGTGTAGAGTCAGTATATTTCAGGCAAAAAATGTTCTTGTCCAAAGGCTAGAATAAATGGAAAAATGTGACCAATTATTCATTTTATTTATTAACATATTTATTATATTTTAGTATAAATCATTTTTAAAAATATGTATATTTTAAGCACTTATATATAACTACAGTCCTTTGAAACCTATTGTTAAAGTTGTACTGAACAGAAATCTGGTCATATATAATTAGAATATGTTGTGTTTTGGGGTAAAAATACTTGTGAATATTCCTACAAATACACTGACTCTTTTTGGAAGAGGGTGCATTGAGAGTTTTATGGATCCTGAGTGAGGGAGTTAAGAGTTATTGTTGGAGCTTATTCTCTGAAGCGGCTTAGAGCAGAGAAACATGTTCAAGAACTTATATGCTTCTGGGGCAACATAAAGCAAGCAACTTAATTTGACCTATTTAGAGTTTAATTATAGAATCACCATTATACTTGTTTTAAAAGAAAAAAAAAAGCTCAGTATTTCCCAAACTGAATATAAAAAAATGTATGTTGCAGTGGTTAAATTATGTTACTAAAAATCACCTCCACAAACTTCCAAAAACTTGTAATAGTGTGAGCTTGGGTTGATTATACTTTGACAGCTAGACCCAAGAGACTGCTTCTCAGCTTTGTGAACCATTTCAGTGTAGCAGAACTCATGCTGTCCATGCTGAGTTATGAGAAGTCACACCACGTGTGCAGTTTAAAAGAAAAATGTTTATTTCAAGCAACCTCAGTACCATTGCTTTGTTTGGTTTTTATAGCATTTAACAGATTTTGTCATCTGGAAACTTATATTGCTGAAAAACTGGCAGAAAGGTACTAAGAAAAGAGCATATGAGGCAGTTGAAAGCAAAACTCAATCATAGGAGGACACATGAGGCCCTGCTCCTTTACTACCTTAGTCTCAACTATTTAAAACTTTCAACTACAGACAGAACCTAGGACAGTGGCACATCCTACATATACACAAAGAAAATAATATGATGAGTTCCTTCCCATAACATTTGTAGGAATGGTTAATATAATTGAGATATATATTGAAATATATTTCATACATATGTAAATATATAGTTGAAAGGAGGAATGACTAAACTTACAAAAAAAGATTAGCCCTCATTTCAGTAAAGATACACTCTAATTATGTACAGCTTTATTATTATTTGATGGCATCAGGGATACTTTTCAAGTAGGCAAAATTCATTTATTCCTTTAATATGATGTATGGAGTAGCTCTTTCATGCTAAGTCCTGTGTAAAACACAGAAGATAAGCAGTGAGTGAGCCTGATCCTTGCACTGCTTATGGTTCAATATAAAGTTTAAAGAAAACTATATTTCATATGGCAAATATGATCAGTTATTAGTGATGTCTAGTGTGAGAGCAATATCCCATTCCTGATGTAGTAATTTTTAATGGAAAAGAAAAAAGAAGAGGAAGAAGAGGAGGATGAGAAAAACGAAGAATAAAAAAAAATCTACATTTCAGCTCTAGGTAACAAATCACTGATAATTTGATGATCCTTAGCTTCTCTCTATCTATAGGATGAAAAAATATCACATTAGCCCTACCAGCTCACTTGATTATAGAAACTGGTAAAATACAATAAAATCTTTAAAAATATACTCCATTTAGATAATGCTATATTTGACAAGTGAACAGAGATGCAAATTGGCTGGCTAGAATTAATTCATGTTTGATAGATAATTTAGTATTCCCTTTTATAAAGAGTGAGGGGTAGTTTATGCTTCTGCTAATTTTTGGAAGGGCCAGTTTCCATATTTTATAGTCCATAGAGGGTAAAAGGTACATGAAAACAAAATGAGGCACAATAAAAATTTTAAATGATCCATTTTCTCTTTGGTTGTCTAATTACAAAAGGAAAACCTGGTATTTTATGCAATGCCATGATTTGAATATATGAAAACATTTAGATGCTTGAAAAATTTTTCAACACATTCATTTATTCTTTCATTCCTTAAATGAATATTTATTGCAAATCTACTGTGTGAGTTAAGTAAATAAAAATAAACTTGAGAAAGTTTCTTACCATCCAGGAGTTTGAAAACCAACCCAGATTTTTATGTCCATGAACCAAGGTCAAACTATGGCAACAGGGTACAGTGTTTATGATCACAGTTTTGCATGCAGAAAAAAGAGGTCTGAACAATCCTAGCTTGGAAATGTATTGGGCACAATCTCTGGCAGGTTATTTCATCTCTATGACTCAGACTCTTTTAAATGGAGAATAAAGGCAAATGTCAAAGGAGAATAATAATAATATATCTTAAATAGTTGTTGTCAAAATCAAATGAGGGAAGAGATGTAAAGTGCTTTACACAGTATTTGACATACACTAAGTATTTGATAAATGGTAGTTATTATTTTTATATTATGTCAAGCACATACTTAATCTTTTGCTCTTCTTTGTAAAAAGGAGCGCTGTTCTCAAATGAAGACTAATAAATTAAGACAAGGAGAAACTCAGAATTATGTGAAATATTAGAAACACATTATATAGTTTCATTTTTATAATGTAGTCAGCTGTGCAAACTTAGAAAATTAACAATATTTTATGCTCTCTTCTAATAAATAACATAATAAAATCAACTTCCTAAGGTTGTATAAGAAATGCAGAGAACATAATGTAGAGCATCAGAAGGACTCTTAAGAAAAAAAATGGCGCTTGAAAAAAATGCTTAAACAAACATTTTGAGGTAGAAAATGAGATGTTGAGGATAAGGAATTGAAGCCTTTCTCCATTCCTGAAATTGTCTCCATGAGAACTTCCATTTACTCCTGAGAAATATTTGTATTTACTTCTGAGAAGGAAGAGGAGGAAAGGGGAAAAATGGAGGAACAAAGAACTGATGGCCAGAAAAGGAAACCAGATATAAATATAGTAAAGTATTTACATAATTAGATAATGTTGTTGCCTATGTTTATTGTTGCTTTTGAATTTTTTCAGCTTTCTCAGCTTCTCCCCTATTTAGTGCTGATGTCTCTGCACAATTGTGTGGCCCTTTAAATAATTTTATAGCTCTCAGTTTACCGTGCATCTGTGTTGTGATATCATATTATGCTGAAAATAGTGAAAAACAGAAACATAAAACTTGTAAGTACTTGATTAATATGTTCAATAAAGTCTAGTTTACCTCGTTTCTGTGAGTCAGGAATATAGGAAGAATTTCAAAGGGATATTCAATCAATTCCTGTTTTGTCTTTATGTTGTCAAATCTATATGTTTACCTTCCTGGGGCAGGAATCCTCATTAGAAATACTAATTTTGAAACAGTTGTATGCACTTGTAAATATACTTACGCTATTATTAAGTGACCGTTATCAACACACTGAAATAAGACTTGTTTAACACTTTGGATATTAACTTGATTAATTTTCCCCAAAGTGGACTGGTAGAGATAACCCTTTCTTCTTCACCAAACATCATCATGCAGCGTAAAATTGCCTCCACAAAAAGACCATATCTGAAAACAACCTTCCTCTTAAAACATTATCTTTGGCCCACTCTTCTGGGCAAATGATACAATAAAATGGGTTAATCTAAATAGGTCATAATTTACATTATTTCCTGGCAAACATAACACTTCAATTATCTATTGTATTGTAACTTATCACCCCAAACTTGGTAGCTTAAAACAACAATCATCATTTTATCATCTTTCATGCTTTCTGTGACTCAGGAGGATAGTTCGAGTTTGGGTTTCTTGTGTGGCTGCAGTCAGATGTCAACTACAACTGAGAGCTGAAGTACTCAAGGGCTAACTAGACATCTCCAGGAGGTTTCTGTAGTTGGGTTGGTTTAAGCTTCCTCACAATATATTCTCAGAGAAGAAAGGATATTTACAATTTCAATACAATTTCTGACATTAGTTTCATTCTGAGTAACATACAATAATAATTTGGCAAGTATTCTTTACTGTTCTGTATATTTTTAAACAACTGTAAGAGCTATAGTATTAAAATCTTGAATTAGAATTCTGTAAATTTGTCTATCATCATAAGAAAATGATGATAGACAAATCTTTCAGCTCCACCTTTTCGGTTTAATCTTGCAAAATTTATCTAACATTAAGCCTACATTTCCTCACTTGTAAATTGTGAATAAAAGTTTCCCATAAAATGATTATGAATATGATGCATGTCGGTCTTAAAAATAATATCAAATAACAAATGTCTGAATTTACAGTGAGGAATCCAAGGTTCTTGATAATGGAACATTATACACGAATTTAATAAATGAGGCTCAGAGAGATGAAATAATTTGACCTGGATTATATAGAGAATGATTGTAAGAGCCAGAAATGAATGGTTCTTTTTAATTTGCTTGCTTGTTTATTTACTTTAAAGCTTAGGTTCTTACTTTGGTAAAACTATTAGTAATTTGATGTCATAAAAATAGGGCTGGGGGAGTTGGGAAGATGTTAAGGGTACAAACTTGCAAGTAGAAGATGAATAAGTTCTGGAGCTCTAATGCACAGCATAGTGATTATAATCAACAACACTATTATAAATTTCAAAATTGCTAAGAGACTAGATCTTCAATGTTCTCACCACTAAAAAAGAAATAATAATTATGTAATGTAATGGAGTTGCTAACCAAAACTATGGTGATTGTTATATTGCAACTAGAAGTCCAGTGCACGAATTCATGCACAGGTGGGGTCCCTCCATGTGGCCTGTGGAGATCGGGCCCCAGCTCATGCCCCCAGCCTCCTGGCCCCACATCCCCGCCTAGGCCTGGTGCCGCCCCCTCACCTACTCCACCATCCCACCTGCAAGAGGATGATTGATTGGAGCCAAGCCCTCTGCCTGGCTCTCTCAGCACCTGGGAGCTGGGCAGCGGCCCTGCCCCCAGCCACTGCCACTGGTCACCTTCTGCAGGGCGGTCAGGCCCCTACTAGCACCCCCCTTGGCCTGGCACCGCCTGCTCACCTGTTCCACCATCCCGCTGCGGTCCAGCTCTCATCAGAGCCCATCAGGGCCAGCAGCGCCTCCACTGCCACCTGCTGCCAGCACCGCATCGCTAACGCCAACCCCTGGTGGTCAGCGCATGTCATAGTAAGCAGTCGAACTCCCGGTCGAACAATTTATTATATAGGAGGATATGTAAATCTTTCAAATCTACATATTGTAAACCTTAAACTTAACAAACCACCAGGAGGATAATATGTTAACACAGTGGTTGGTAAACTGCGGCTCGCGAGCCACATGGGGATCTTTTGCCCCTTGAGTGTGGCTCTTCCACAAAATACCATGTGTGGCGCGCATGTACAGTGCGATGGAAACTTCATGGCCCATGCGCAGAAGTCGGTATTTTGTGGACGAGCCACACTCAAGGGGCCAAAGAGCCTCATGTGGCTCGCGAGCCGCAGTTTGCCGACCACCGTGTTAACATATAATATTACATGTCAATTATATCTCAATAAAAATCATAATAGTGTTAAGAATGAGAAATAAATCATAGAGAATTTTAAGAATATATTAGTCTTTAATACCTTTAAAAATGGGCAATCCATATAATACAATTGATCAAGCCAAGTGGTGAACAAATCTGACCATATCTTTGAGTTTCAACATCCCTATGGTATTTGGGCAATGCTAACTAGATCAAAACCACATAGAAAAATAAAAACAATTTTTTAAAAAACCAACATCAAGAGCTCATAATCATTGAACATTTTCCATGTTACGCTCTTTCAGCACTATTCCAAGTTTTGCTCATTTTAATGCACTTTACCACAACTTTATGGGGTAGGTTACAATAATTATTCAAATTTTATGGGTGAGGAAACTGAAACCCAGATCTGTTAAGTAAAGTACTAATGTCACAAAGTTAATAAATGAGGAATATGTTTCAAGTCTAAACCATCTAGCTCAAGTTGACCCACTGAACCATTGCATAATTAATTACTTCCAGATTCCACAGAAACATCCTCAAGCATGAACAAGGATAAGGGCTTTTTTTCAGTCTTTCATTCATTCTCTCCTTTGGAGCATAAACTAAGAATCACTCCTTATAAATTTGGAGATGACTACTGTAATACCTTGCTCTTGGCTGTTCCTGAACTGCTTCACAATGTGCTTCGTCAGTGTGCACTGCAGAAAACTCACCCTATGAATAACTAGAGAGCTTTCCTATTATTTCAGTTCATATGCCTCCTTCACCTGAATCTCCCACAGTTTCTGTGCAGGCTCAAGCTTGACCTTGGTCTCTCTAAATGGATGACCATGGTTAGAAAAAATGAGCTGAAGCCCAGCCGGTGTGTCTCGGTGGTGTGTCTCAGTGGTTGATCATGGACCTATGAACCAGGAGATCAAGGTTCAATTCTCGGTCAGGGAACATGCCCGGGTTGTGGGCTCAATCCCCAGTAGGGGATGTGCAAGAGGCAGCTGATCAATGATTCTCTCTCATCATTGATGTTTCTCTCTCTCTCTCTCCCTCTCCCTTACTCTCTGAAATCAATAAAAATATATTTTAAAAAAATGAGCTTAAAATATGTGTCCAGTGAAGTTTGTAAATTTAAGACTCATAACATAATGATATCAGTATTTCTGCATAATGGTAACTGCCTGCTCAATTGCATAATTACTTCAGAGTACAGATAACAGGTTCCCAAATTAATTATAACCACAAAGTATCTAGGATAGGAATGTGAATCCACATGTGTTCACCCTTAGTATCGAGGTACTCTGTAATTGCTTGAGGACATGAAAAGGTTTCTTCTAAAAGGAGTACCGTAAATGTAATATTGCATAATAATAAACTATTTCAGCAGTTCCAAGTGGCCAAAAATAACATTAAAATAGAGTGGTGGTTAAAAATTGAGAATACAAAGACTTCTACAAATAACATGGAATAAAAAAAAGTCAGTTGTTATGAAAATTGAGTTTAAATGTGAATATATTTCCTTAGAATAGAATAAGTGAAAGGCTCATATATAATCGAACTTTAGCCATTCCTGTCATATTATCTAAAATTCCTCTAGGGAATTAGTTATTTAAACCCCAACTGTCAATGATTAAACAAAATATATGGAGTAATTATTTTTAATTACACATAGAGACCCAAGCCTTTTTTTTTTCTTTTTTGCTACAGATTATTTGCTTTGAGAAACAATAAAACAATGGATTTTGAAGCTAAAAGCTCTTTACAAATTACTTATCATGAATATGAAAAGTAAAAAAAGCTGACAATTTAAAATTGATTAGAGGAACTTAAAAAATACATGATAATACTAGTGAGCATGTATGGACAATACTCAAAGAATTTAGTTTTCATGGAAGTCCAAATGAGGATTAAACCTTACAGGATAGCTTAAGTATCCTAAAGCTAATACCATTTGGGTGTTGTTAAATATTGGAACAGATGACTGAGATAGTTTACAGCATTTTCATTTGTGGAGAATGATATCAGTATTTCTGCATGATCCAGTTAAAGAAATTTAACTGGATCCTATTAACACCCAGTTCAAAGATTCCCTCTATCCTCCTTTATTTGGGGTTCATAGTCATATTGCCAGGATAATGTTGATTAATTGACTCTTACTTCAGCTACTACCTTTTCTCTGGCAGAGTGAGGTGTTCCTAAATCAAAGAATGTGTTCTTAACCTTTCAGAGCATATGTTCACTATAGTCAACTTTTAATTGAGCATACAAGAGAAAATATTGACAACTTGTTAGGTATACCATCAAGATAATGTGCCCTAACAACAATAATCTATACTAATAATAGAGGAATATGCAAATTGGTTGGGATGCCCTCTCACAATGAACGAACAGCAGGCTGCGTGGGGTGACCAGGTCAGCAAGGGGTGGCAGTGAGGGGCAACCAGGCTGGCAGGGGTGGCAGTTAGGGGTGACCAGGCTGGCAGCGAGGGGCAGTTGGGGGCAATCAGGCTGGCAGGGGGGCAGTTAGAGGTGATCAGGTCATAAGGGCAGGCAGTGAGGGGCAACCAGGCCAGCAGGGGGTGCAGTTAGGGCCGACCAGGCTGGCAGGGGAGGCAGTTGGGGCAATCAGGCTGGCAGTCAGAGGCAGTTAGGGGTGATTAGGCAGGCAGGCAGAGGCCGCTAAGGGCAATCAGGCAGGCAGACAGGTGAGCGGTTAGGAGCCAGCTGTCCCGGATTGTGAGAGGGATGTCCGACTGCCAGTTTAGGCCCATCCCTGGGATCGGGCCTAAACCGGCAGTTGGACATCCCCCAAGGGGTCCCAGATTGGAGAGGGTGCAGGCTGGGCTGAGGGAACCACCCCCGCCCCATGCATGAATTTCATGCACCGGGCCTCTAGTAGACAATAAATGCTAAAAAACAAAGCTCTGTTATGGCATCTGTGTTATAATTTAACCTTATTCAAGGAGAGGTCTGGTCTTTACCCTTGGCTCCTGAGATGCATGCTCTAAGCTCTGAGAGGCTTCCCCTTATTTATATGGGGCCCTTGATCCAGCCGGATAGTAACAACGTGACATAAGGTGCAGGCATAGGTTCACAGGGTGTCAGCTAAACTTCCAGAGGGGTTAGAGATTGAGTTTGGCCACATGGCCAGCCAACCAGGTTTATGAGAATAAGTCCCAGGAAAGATTCTGGACACCAAAGCTCAGGTGAAATTCCCTCTTGGAAATCCTTCATGCACATTGGTACACACCAGTGCTGAGAATGTAATGCTGTTTATGACTCCATGGTAAGAAGACAACTAGAAGCTATACAATTGGAACTTTCTTTCTTAGACTCTGCCCCGTATATGACTTCTCTCGGTTGCTTTTAATGTTTTATTTCCTTTTTTTTCTTTCCAGTACATTTTTAAATTAAATTTATTGATGTGACATTGGTTAATAAAATTATATAGGTTTTAAGTGTACAATTCAATGATATATCATCTGTATATGGCATTGTATACCCACATTCTAAACTCAAATCTTCTTCCATCACCATATATTTAACCCCTGCTACCCTTTACTGCCCCCCCCTCCCCTCTGATAACCACCATATTGTTATGAGTCTATAGGTTTTGTTTGTTTATTATTTTTGTTTATTTGTTGCTTTCAGTTTTATATCCTATATATGAGTGAAACCATGTGGTTCTTAACTTTTTCTGCCTGACTTATTTTACTTAGCATGATATTCTCAAGATCCATCCCGCGTTGATGCAAATGACAGCATATCATGTTTTCTTGTGGCTGAGTAGTATTCCATTGTTTGTAACTGTGAGTATAATAAATTTCAATGAGTTTTGTGAGTCCTTATAGCAAATTATTGAATCTGAGGTTTTGGGAACCCACTGAACTTTCAAATGTTATCAGAAATGAAGGTAATCTTGTACACTATACTTTCTCAAACTCTGCAATTCTTTACTCACAAAGGATCAAAAAATTCTATCATAAAATATTTCTTGTTATACCAATGCAATCTTAACAGGTGGCCATAAAAATTCTCTTTAAAGGAACTCATATGTAGACAAGGAATGGAAGAAATTGCTTTTCCAGTTCTCTTCTTGATTCCATTAACTGAAACCATATGGAGATTATTTTTATAATACTATGATCACTATAGTTTAAATAAACATATATTGTTCCTAATATAAATCTATAATAAAACTATAATGAAAACAAAAGTGTGGATAATATAATTTTGCCATAAAAGAATTTACAAAAATCTCACATGATGTGACATATACAAAATAGCTATAATTCCAGACAGAAACACAGGCACAAGGGATACCTTTTCTGCACGCCCTCCCTAACACTTAGTTCTTATCCCTCACCTTTTTTTAAATTATTTAATGAATTTATTAATTTTTTTGTTAATCCTCACTTGAGTATAGTTTTCCATTTAGATTTAGAGGGAGTGGAATGGAGGAGAGACAGAGAGAGAAACATCAATGTGAGAGAGACACATTGATTGGTTGCCTCTTACATACGTGCCAGTGATCGAGCCTACAATCCGGGTAAATGCCCTTGACTGGATGTGCCCTTGACCGGAATCTAACTTGGGACCCTTAAGTCTGCAGGCCAACACTCTATCCAATAAGTCAAACTGGGTAGAGCCCTTACCTTTTTCATGATAGCCATTCTAACAGGTGTGAAGTGATATCTCTTTGTGGTTTGATTTGCATATTTCCCTGAACATTAGTGATGTTGAACAACTTTTCATATATCTTTTGGTTATTTGCTTGTGTTCTTTGGGGGGGGAAATGTCTATTTAGTTCTTCTGCCTAATTTAATGATTGTTTGCTTTATTGTTACTGAATTATATATGATATATATATATATATGTGTGTGTGTGTGTGTGTGTGTGTGTATAAAATCTCTAATCCCTTACCATATCTATGATTTTAAAATATTTTCTCGCATTCTGTATGTTGCATTTTCATTTTTTTGATAATATCTTTTGCCCTGCAGAAGCTTTTCCCCCAACAAATAAAAGTTCAGGACAAGAGGGCTTCATAGGTGAACTATATCAAACATTAACTGAAGAATTAATGCCAATCCTTCTTAAATTCCTTCAATAAATTCAACACTTCCAAACACATTTTACAAGGTCAGCATTATACTGATAATAAAAGCAGACAAGGACAACACAAGAAAGGAAAATTACAAATCAATAATCTTGATGAATATAGATGCAAAAATCCTCAAAAAATATTAGCAAACTAAATTCAAAAATACATTTAAAAAATCATACACCATGATCAAGTGAGATTTATTCCAGAGATTCAAGAATTGTTCAACACCCACAAATAAATCAACATGATACATTACATTAATGAAATGAAGGATATAATCATATGATTATCTCAATAAATGTAGAAAAATATTTAACAAAATTCAACATTGATTCATTATAAAAATGCTCAATAAGTTGGGTATAAAGAAATGTACCTCAACATAATAAAGGCTATATATGACTACCCCACAGCTAACATCATAGCTAAAAGGTGAAAATCTTTTCTTCTAAGATCAGAAAAAAGAAAAAAATGCCCATTTTCACCACTTTTATTTGGCACAATACTGAGCTATTAGACAAGAAAAGAAATAAAAGGCATCCAAATTGGAAAGGAAGAAAACAAAACTGTCTCTATTTGCAAATGACATGATCTTATGTAGATGAAACTCTAAAGACTCCACCAGCAAACTGTTGGAATAAATGGAAAGTTACAGGATACAAAATTCATATACAAAAATTAGTTACTTTTCCATACATTAATTATGAACAATGGAAACGATATAATAAGAAAACCATCCATTTACAATTGAATCAAGAATAATAAAATACCCAGGAATATATCTAACCAAAGAGATGAAAGACCTGTACACTAAAATTATAAGGCAGTGACGGAAAAATTGAAGACAAAAAAATTGAAAGATATTTGTGCTCATGGATTAGAAAAAATAATATTGTTAAAATGTTAATATTAAAACATCCTTAACAAAGTGATCTAGATTCAGTACAATCCTTACAAAAATTATAAGGGCAGTTTTCATAGAAACAGAAAATAAAATCCTAAAACTTGTATAGAGCCATAAACAACCCTGAATAGCCAAAGCAATCTTGAAAAAGAACAAAGATGGAGGCTAATTTTCCTGATTCCATACTACATTGCAAAGCTATAGTGATCAAAACAGCATGTTATTGGCATAAAAACAGGTACCTTAATAAATGAAATACAATACAGAGCCCGGAAAAACAAAACAAAGGACGGCCAATTGATTTTTGATAAAGAAACCAAGAATATTCAGTGAGGAAGGTCAGTCTCCTTAATAAATGGTGCTGGGAAAACAACAGCCATATGCAAAAGTGTGAAACTGAAACTGGAACTCTATCTTACACCATACACAAAAGCCCACTCAAGATGGATTAGACTTAATACATAAGAGTTGAAAGTATAAACCTCCTAGAAGAAAATATAGAGATAAGCCCCTTGCATTGGTTTTGGCAATTATATTTTGGATTTGACATCAAAAACAACAGCAACAAAAGCAAAAATAAACAAATGGGACTACATAAACTAAAACACTTCTGCCCAGCAAAGAGTTGGGAATGCTATTAGCCGGGAATCTTCAGAAATAAAAGGTCAGCAAGTGAACTAGGAAGATTCAATTTTTCTAAATTCTCACCATCCTTACAGAGACGCTAAGTGCATTTGTTGTGGTTTTGTCTTCAAGTGATGAGGCTGCATCACCCGCACGTCCTACACTTATAAGTTGGGATATCTGTGACTGAAGAAGTAAACAGACTACTTGGTGCTCAGCTGTCAAGATTTGGTGTATAAACTGCACACTGGGTTTGCTTGGGAAATAAAGTTTCTCAGCACCTGGGGATATTGGTAACTGCAGTAGCCCGCTCTCTAAGGAAAATGATGCACTCTGCAGGAGAACACAATCTTTACTCATTATCTTCCAGATGCTACTTCTTTCCCTCTTAATATTCTTTCCCGCATTATTCTACTTTTTTTCCTCCATCATCTATCCCTCTTTGTCACATCCCAGAAATTCTCTTTCTGGATATTCTCTCAGGTGTGTCTGTGTTTTTGTATTAGTGTATTAACCTTCTGTAGCTGCTGGCAAAGTTCCTAGAAATATGGTCTATTAATCTCTCTGAAAAACCCTGTGTTGAAAAGAGGGATTTTCCTATTAGAGCAGGCTGTAGCCTCCACTGGAATGTTGCATTTTGAGTTTAGCCATTATTCACACACCTGTGTTATGAATCTGATAGACATGACTTCCCTCTCCCAATTAACCAGTATGGGACTTGATTGTGGAATAGGAGGCCTTATTTCACACTACCTCCTCCCAATGCCTTATATTAGGGCTCCCATGGCTATATGGAGGCAAACAAACGAACAAACAAACAAAAGCTAAGCCATTTGCAAGTTCTCCAACCAAGGAAGCATCAGTAGATCAAGATGTATTTATTCCCTTTCTAGACATGGTGATATTGTATATCTCACCTGATCTTTTAAAAGTTCCTATATGGCACCCATCCCATGGGGTGCTGTTCAATGTCCTTTGTAGTTTTAGTCACTAGGGCATAGCAAAACCTGAGGATTCATAAGGAGAAGTTAAGAGGTCAAATTACAAGCATCCTTGCCCTTTCTCCATGAAGACAGACAGCTTTAGCAGGTTGATTACAATTCCGAAACAGAGACAACTCATTTAGATCTCCCTCTGAGAAGGCATAGAAATTTTCTATTAATTATCAATAGACACCATGTCAGAACCCCAAGAAAGAATGGGGTGCACCCTATGTTCATAGCAGCGTTATTTATGATAGTTAATATCTAGAAACAGCCCAAGTGCACATCAGTAGATGAGTGGATAAAAAAGCTGTGGTACATTTATATATACCATGAAATGATGTAAAAAAGAAGGATCTCTTACCCTTTGAGACAGCCTGGAGGGACCTGGAGATTATTATTCTAAACAAAATAAGTCACACAGAGAAAGACAAATATCACATGATCTCACTCGTACATGGAATCTGACGAACAAAATAAACTGAAGAATAAAATAGGTTCAGAGGTACGGATGCATGGAACACACTGACAGACCTCAGAGGGGAGGGTGGGGTGGGAAAGAGATTAACCAAAGAACATGTATGCATGTATGCATAGTCCATGGAACAGACAATAATGTGGTGAAGGCCTGGGATGGGGCAGTGGCTGGGTAGAGGAGGGTAAAGTATGTGTGTGTGTGGGGGGGGGGTAGGGAGAGGAATAAGGGACTCTGTAAATACTGTCAATAATTTAAAGAAAAGAATGGTTTCCAAATGATAATTATTCAATAATCACTTTCTCTTTATTGTTTCATGTATGGACAGAATAATTCCTCTGATGAAATTGATTGTATTTGGTAAGTGCTGAGCTCCAGAGACTGCATTGTGATGCAACAAGTACTAGATTGGCAGTGACCTTAGAATTTCACTCTGATTTAGTTCAGTGAGAAGCTACTTGGCACTAGGAATTCTGCTTCCCCAGGATGGGTTTCATTTAAACTTAGCTTCCCACTAGATTGGTGGCTTTATCCCCCTAACAGAGAATAATATGTCTAATATGATTCTAATTTCCCACTGACCCCAACTTCTACAGGTATTTGGAAGATTCCTTGCCTTTGACTCTTGGAAAATGGTTAGTGGAAATCAATCTGTTTATAGACCAATGATAAAGTTGTGGTTGCTCTTGCCTGACGAAACTGGAGAGCAACATGGGGTAGATATACAATCTTTCCTTAAAAAGGTAACTCACAGTAGGTGTGAAGAGTGCACTGGGGGGATGGTGGCAGGGTTATTGATCTGTCTCATTAACTCATGTTCACTATTCATTTACAGTCCTTTCCTTCATTTTTCTTATCCTCCAACATCCTAGATGAACAATAATCATATTACTAAGTACTCCCTTAAAACTGCTGTACCAAATGGAAGATCAACAGAAATTGCACATCGAGAGCTAAGCTGAGGACTATCATTAAGATTTACCTGAACTTCAAGAAGATAACGCTTTGCTGCAGAATTCAACTATTGGTTAGGCTTGTTAAATACTTATTCATAGACTACCGGATATTAGTGAGCCATCCAATCTGATGGAGCCTCTTCTCAATCTGATCCAGCCTCTCTCTCCAGCCCAGTCCTATCATTGACCTATTTCTCCGTCTTCTAGACTTCTCAAACTTTATTGAATAAAGCCATTCCTGTGATTACTATAATTATTTGTATATGTTATTCTTCTTTCTAGTCTTGGGACCAACAACCCACTTATTTTTTAAGCTCTGTCACAAAACTAACTTTGTAAAGCATGTTTCCAAGTAAATATGTGTATTGTGTGTGTGTGTTTCTCTGTTTTAGGAAATTCCTATAAAATAATCTGGGATTTTTTATTACATAAAAGTGTAACTGCTTTAAGCAGGAACTGTGAGTAGGCATCTCTCCACTGGAAACTCACCTAGGAATATATTTGGAACTACTATCTTAATTATTATGCACTCCATATACCTCTTACTGGAATATAATGGAATTAGAGCCTACATGTTTTCTTAGCTATGATTTTATTTTCTTGACTATTATCTATTTTCAAGTAATTTGAGTCATTTATCTTAAGAGTGTTATTCTAATATGAACATTATTGATGTACCCTTAAATAGTATATTATGAAATATGTCTTAATTTTTAAAATAGATTTTTTCCCAACTAAAAATTTTCTTAAAGGTTTTGAGAAACATTATAGATGCTTTGGCCAATTCAAAGAGATACCAGTATTACCTAATTTTGTATGATAACAACAGAAAAGTCAACAATGTCCCTGAAATATTTCTATTTTCAATCCTCTTCACTCAAACAATCTCTGAAGTATAAAAATTCCAGATTTAAATTAAAGGGTTGTCCATTCACTTATTTATTGATGTATTAGTATTACTTCATGCATCCAGGTCAAGAATACTATGTGTATATCCAAAGGATGTTCACATTGTGAGATTAAATAGTGCTTATATAAAACCACTACCAACAATATAAAGTTAGACAGTTTCCCCATATTCTTCCTTCCTTTTCTGTATTTTAAAAATATTGTGTAATAGATTGTTTAGTTTCTAGTTCTGATAATGCCACTAATAAATTCTATGACCTTACAGAAGTTACTTATTTTTGCGTATTCTTAAAATCCTCAACAATAAGCTGGTGCCTCCATATTCGATAATAATAATAAAGATAAAAGTGATATTTTGAATCATTATTATATATCAGCCACTAATCTAAATGCTTTATCTTTATAAGAATAAGAAGCAACTAATGTTATCATTCCCAATTTACAGAGAGGAAATAAAGGCAGAAGTTAAATAATTGGTACATGGCCACCCAGGTGTCAAAACTGGGAATCCTAAACTGTTTGAAATTAGGTTCCATGCATTTCACCATCACCCCAGAGGAGGTAAATGTCCCTTTCAACCTTAACATTTGTTCTTTCTAAATTCACCACTTAATCTACTTGACACTAGATCTAAGTTCATAGCACAAACAAAACATGAAACGTTATTTGCCAAACCCAAATATAAAAACCAACTTGTCCTCATCAGCATATTGAAAAGAAAGGGCACAGAGACCACCCAGAGATTTTTAGTTCAGTGAAGGAAAGTAAATAGTAATAAGATTATATTAAAATATAATAACATTTTTCATTGCAAATTTGGAGCATTATGTTAACTCTGATGGCTCCTGTAATTCTATTCATTGTTCAGTAAAATGTATTTACATGGATTTTTTTATTGTGTGAATGTAGTTATTACCTCACAACAGAAGCTAGTAAGACAAGAAATCACTAAAGATGTTTGAAACTCATTTTCTTGTTTACTACCTCATTAAATTCAATAAAAGTCATACCTTAATTATTTTGTTTTTCTGCTTTCCATATAGATAGCATAAGCACTTGTCCAATTATTGGCATGCCCTATTAAATGGAAATGTAAAGCACATACTCTGCACTGGATTTAATATAATACATATGTACATTTCTCTGCAGTTACCTTTCTCCATACAAACTCATTAGACATTTTCAGATGAAAAGAAATGGCACATTTCTTTGAAATAAATCATGATAATTTAAAAGTGGGCATCAAGACCAGTGAGTTTAGAGGACTTTAGCACCTTCCCTCCTTTTTCTTTCTATTTTTCCATCCTTTATCCTCATATTGCTCTCACTTTTTAATATTACATTCTTTCCTTTTTCTTTTTCTTCTTGTTTTCCTGAACTTCTCATACCCAACATCTTTGATTTCTCTAAGAAAGTAATGAGCACTGCAAATGACATGTAGGACCCAAAAAGTAACTGAACTCTGGTATAACAATATTTATACACAATAATGAGGGTATTGTCAACTACTGATTCATATTGCCTAAGGCCGTGGTTGGCAAACTGCGGCTCACGAGCCACATGAGGCTCTTTGGCCCCTTGAGTGTGGCTCTTCCACAAAATACCATGTGCAGGCGCACGTACAGTGCGATTAAAACTTTGTGGCCCATGTGGAGAAGTCGGTTTTCGGCCTGGGCGAGTCTATTTTGAAGAAGTACTGTTGATATTTGGCTCTGTTGACTAATGAGTTTGCCGACCACTGGCCTAAGGGAAGTCCTTTGGACCTTATATTATTACTCAAAAAGGAACATGACTTGCCCTAACCTGTTTGGCTCAGTGGATAGAGTGTCGGCCTGTGGACTGAAGGGTCCCAGGTTCGATTCTGGTCAAGGGCATGTACCTTGGTTGTGGGCACATCCCCAGTAGGGGGTGTGCAGGAGGCAGCTCATTGATGTTTCTAACTCTCTATCCCTCTCCCTTCCTCTCTGTAAAAAATCAATAATATATATATTTTTTTAAAAAAGCGACATGACTTGTCTCACCAGATTTATTTTGAGAAGATAATTACAGTATACAAATACAAAGTTCAAAATTGAAACATCTACAAATCTATAATGGGATTACTCACTTTTCTCATTTCATCAAAACACTTAAAATATGGTATATCAGAGGCTGTTAAAATCTGAATTAACAAACATAAACTATAAAAAGTACTTTATTTAGAAGAACCAAAAATTAGTGAGCAATAACAATTATGTAAAAACAAAATATTTTTTTTAATTTATCTTTTTTGTTGAAAGTATTACAGATGTCACCTCCCCCCCATTGACCCTTTCCTTCCCATATGCCCCCTCAGGCCTTCACCACACTATTGTCTGTGTCCATGAGTTATGCATATATGCATATAAGTTCTTTGCTTAATCTCTCCTCGCACCCCACTCCCACCTTCCCTCTGAGATTTGTCAGTGAAGAAGCATTTCAATGCAATGTGACAGGTATAATAGTTTTGATGAAATATAACCATATATATAAGAAAGCAATATTGTATGTAAATGCCAGCACTGTAACTGGTAGAAATTGCTTCTCCATATTATTTAGATCATCCTTTAAAACATTATGATAAAAGAATGGTGGTATGAGAAACCTCTTTGATCTCTCCCCTTGAAGTTTCAATAGTTTGAACAGCTATAACTGAACAAAGAATCTGCTACTCAAAATACAGGCATGCCTGAGAGATCCAGGCACTGAAGCATCTAAAGGTGGGCAAGTGGGAACAAACAGGGGAGGGGGGAAGAAGGGAGAAGGGCTGAGATGAGCCACGCAGCCCTACAGCTAGGAGCTCATGGTGGGGCTCAGCGCAGAGAGGGGAGAAATCTGGTTGTGGCTGATGCAGCCTTCAGCTGTGTGGTACAGAGATTCAGCGGGCATTCCTGCAAGAATGAGCAGTATGAGCTGCAGCTGAGCCTAGAGACCTGGGCGAGGACACGGCGCTGGGGTGCTACCACAGTTGTCAGGTAGTTGGCATTCCAGACAGAGGAAGAAAGCACAAAGCCCTGCTACCCTATAGCCTCCTAGAGCTTGCCTCCCTTTGCCCTTGGGGTCGAAGTTGCAAAGCACATTACCTGCATGCCTGAGAACCAATACTACAAAATCACTATTTTACCTGAACAAAGGGTGTACTTTGTGATGGTCCTGGATTGGGACACATGGGGGGAAACCTTAGAGATTCAAGGTTGCCATTACCAGAAGAGCAAAACAAAGAAAGTGGCTGAGTTTCCCCCAAGCATCACAGCTACACTGACTATAGCCAGAGACATTGCAGATTGAACACCACATACTAGAAAATAATAGAAAGACCTCTTAGTTAATCTAAGAGATAAGTGCCACTCATACATAGACACCCAGACAGAGAAGGACCCAATAAATACCACGAATAACCAAGATGGTGTGTCAGCTCAGAAAGAAAATGAAAAATCTCCAGAAAGCAAATTGGAACACATGGAAATATGTGACGTAAATCACAGAGATTTCAAGACTGCAGTGATGAAAATACTCAACAAAATGTGAGAAAATACAGACAGGCAATTTATGTAATCAGAAAATAAATCAACAAAGAAACAAGTACTTTATGTAAGAAATTGAAACTTTAAAAAATGAACTAAAGAGGAAGCAGCCCAAGTGTCCATCAGTAGATGAGTGTATAAAAAAAAAGTTGTGGTGCCCTGACCGGTTTGGCTTAGTGGATAGAGTGTTGGCCTGTGGACTGAAGGGTCCCAGGTTCGATTCCAGTCAAGGGCATGTACCTTGGTTGCAAGCACATCCCCAGTGGGGAATGTGTAGGAGGCAGCTGATTGATGTTTCTCTCTCATTGATGTTTCTAGCTCTCTATTCCTCTCCCTTCCTCTCTGTAAAAAATCAATAAAATATATTTTTAAAAAGTTGTGGTACACTTACACAATGGAATACTACTCTGCTGTAAAAAGGATGAAACTGTGACAGCATGGATGGACCTGGAGAATGTCATACTAAGTGAACTAAACCAATCAGAGAAAGACAAGTGCCATATGATATCACTCATATGTGGAATTTAATGCACAAACTTAAATACCAAGCAAAATAGAAACAGGATCATGGATAGAGAGCAGGAAGACAGCTCTGGGGTGGTGGGGTGGAGGTACTGAACAAAAAAGAGAAAAGAGAAAGAGAGAACTCATGGACATGGACAACAATGTGGGGGTGGAAGGGGATCGGTGGAGGCAGAAGAGGGCATATAGGGAATAAAAGATGCTGGGAAAAAAATAATTCATTCCTTCATTTTTAAGAAAGAACCAAAGAGAAATTCTATAGATGAGGAATTCAATAAAAAAGGTCAGAATGAACTAGTGAGCATAGAAAATACAGTGGACAAGATAGGGGAAAGAATTAGTGATACTGAAGTTAAAAATTTAGAAATGATGCAGAGGGAAGAGGAGAGACTTGAACATAAAAAACTAAAAATTAAGAACTATCTGGCTTATCAGAAAGAGCAATATAAAAATAATAGGCATACAAGAAGAAGAAGAAAGGGAGAAGGGAATGGAGAGCCTATTTAAACAAATAGTTGATGAGAACTTTCAAAAACTATGGAAAGAACTAGATCCTCATATGTTAAGAGGCTAACAGAACATCTAGTTTCCTCAATCCAAAGAGGACTTCTCCAAGGCACATTGTATTAAAACTGTTAGAAATTAATAACAAAGCAAGAATTCTCAAGGCAGCTAGGGAAAAAAAGTAAGTAACCTATAAGAGAAAACCCATTAGGTTATCATTGGACATCTCAGGAGAAACTATACAAGCCAGAAGATAGTGGAACCAAATATTCAAATGACTAAAAAAGAGAAATTACCAGCCAAAAATAATATATCTAGCAAAGTTACCCTTTAAATATGAAGAATAAATAAAGACATTTTTAGACATAGAAAAGTCCATTATAGGAAATACTCAAGGGGTTATTCTACCTGAAACAAAGAACAAAACCTTACATAACTATGAGTAAGATTACCAACAAACTTACCGCATAAACAGGGATAATTTGTAACAACAACAACAAAAGAAAAAAGGGGGGAGAGGATAAAAGTCTGAATTTGCAAAGAAAGATGGAGATCAGATGCATTCAACAGAAAAAGAAAAAAAATCGATATAAATGAAACTTTTTCATAAAACTAATGGTAACTACAGACAAAAAACCCAAAACTTAAGACACATAGCTTAACAAAAGAGGAAACAGGAGAAAAGCATGGAATACCACTAAACAAACACAGCAGACAGAAACACAAAGGAAAAGATCCAATGGAGGCACAGTGCTACCAAAAATAAAGGATAAAATGGCTATAGGAAATCCTCATATATCAATAATTATCCTAAATATAAATGGACTGAATTCACCAATGAAGAGGCACAGAGTAGTAAAATTGATTAAAAACAACAACAACCATATGCTGCTTTGTGGAGATACATCTAAGCTGCAAAGACAAAGTTAGACTCAAAGTGAAAGGGTGGGAATGATTCTCCAAGTAAATAGCACAGAAAAGCAGGTGTAGCCATCCTTAGATCTGACAAAATAGATTTCAAGATAACAAAAGTAACAAAAGACAATGATGGGTACTTTATAATGATGAAGAGGACACTACATCAAGAAAATATAACATTAGCTAATATATATGCACCCAATCAGGGAGCGCTGAAATATTTAAGCAACTACTAACAGAACTAAAAGGAGAAACTGACAAAAACACAATCACAGTTGGGGACCTTAACACTCCATTGACAGCCCTAGATAGATCACCCAAACAGAAAATCAATAAAGAAATATTGACCTTAAATGACACATTAGACCAAACGGACATAATTTTGGGGGTAAAATATGGGGTAAATGTTCAAAATCATGGTTTTCTAGATATATATCTTGTCTGTGGTCATCCATTTCTCTCAAGTCAGAGTTTAGGAGTTAATTATGTTAAAGAGCTTATTGGATTTAGTATCTCTCTATCACATATAAAATGTCCAATATTTTTTAAAAAATTAAACACAAGATACAAAAGTCTTCAGTATAGTACAATTCTGAAAGACAAGAAAGTAAGTTAATTGGAACGTTATATCTCCCCTGGCAACCATAATGCAGCCTCTGAGCACAGATGGAACATTTTGGCAGTGCATATGCACATAATGTGGATGTCTTTTTACATATACCATATGTAGCCTTCCAGAGATATATTTTCACTCTGGGAATCATGAACGAAAATTTTCTGAACTATGTGTATTAATAATCAAAGTCTTAAAATCATAGTAA
The DNA here is from genome assembly GCF_000147115.1 of Myotis lucifugus. Taxonomy (NCBI): domain Eukaryota; kingdom Metazoa; phylum Chordata; class Mammalia; order Chiroptera; family Vespertilionidae; genus Myotis; species Myotis lucifugus. The sequence goes on along the minus strand of NW_005871455.1, from coordinate 523,639 downwards.
TATAGTGTTTGGCAAATGCTTCCTTTTTCTTGCTCTACTCTCAAAATATATGAAGAAAACTGCATTATTTATGACAATAGTACCTTGTTCTCTAATATTTTGAGTCCAAATTGCAAGAGTAATTATAATCCTTACTCTCTACCTAAAAGTGGTAAAATTTGATCTACACAAATATCCATCTCCAAATTTGTCTACTATTTTTTTAATCTTCATGATATGAAGTAGAGTATTTATCAGACTCAAGGAGGACAAGAGAGACAATTTTCTTGAGAATTCTATTTCTTGAAAACCAGATTGATTTTCTAGAGTGTAATACATCACAAATATATAATCTGGATAGTGTTAGGGTGCTTCGTTCCCCTGAATGAAAGCTATTATCTTTTTGGCTGGCCAGGATAATAATAGCCTTACCCAGCAACTCAAAAAAGTGACATGGTACTAACTGTAATACCCTCTCTTATTTGGTCACAAATTTAAGACTAGAAGCATTGCTGCTGTGGTGTCCTGGCAACCATTTAACAACCAGCTCTCTGTGGGAATTTTTTAAATTCCTGATTTGTAGCACTTGTCAATTTTCATAGTCTAAAGATTCCCACCATTGTTTATTTCAAGCTACCAAACCTAAGTGAAATAATGCAAAAATTTCTAAAAATTTAGCAATTAGCTCTTGTGACCAAGTACATGCTGGTTCTAGCACATTCTTACATTGCCATCCCTTAAAATGGCATGCGATTGTTCATTTTCAATAACATAATTTTAAGTCAACCTGATGCCCTATAGAACATTTGCTGATAGCAAGACAAAATTTAATTTGGTTCAGTATTAATATTAACCAATATTAAAGAAACATTAGTTTCTTCACTTCACATAAATGGTTTTTTAAGTCTCGAAGAAAATATAAATTGTATGTCTATTTGGACTTTCAAATAGACTTTTACCAATATTTTACATGAGCAAAACTTTTAATAAATGAATTGCCCTGTAATCACTACAAATTATGGACTTTCTTTATGAGTAATATAGACCTACCTTTTGAGAGCAGGAGCCAGATCCGATTCATCTTTGTAATCTAGTTGGTATTTAACATGTTTTTTAAAATAGTTCATTCAATCAAGTCATTCAATTTTGAATAAATGAATAAAAAAGGAATGACTAAAATTGATTGTGCTCTTTGGCATTCTAACAAGCAAAGATATGATAAGGAATAAGAGTATAGTACTTGTACAATAAATCTGAAATAACTGATTTTTTGTTTTATTATTTTTGATACAGAAAAACAAACTTAATCTCTGATTTTCTACTTGTTTTAAAATAAAGAATAACTTGAAGTCTATAAACACTGCAGTGGTAAAGACATTTGTAAATAGAATTTGGACAGGTTAAGTTCTTATTGATTTAATAATTACAGCATTGTTGCAGTAGGTGGAATTGAAGGTCTTCGCACTAATGTTGTTTGATGAAGAACAATGGGAAAATAGACATAAACATTGCTATATAGTAGTATATCTTTCAGCCCTTCATGTATAAGTATTCTATTAAAAATTCAGTGAGCTATGCACATAATTAGACATCCCTGCTGTCACAATGAATCACCTTTATGAACACTCTGATGCACCTTGACATGGAGAGCTCAAGCTGGCTGGCTTGCCTCTAAATAAGAATCTGCTGACTAATTCACATAAACTGCTCTTGCATTTCTAATAGGTTCCGAGATACTCCTTTTTAACAAACAGACTCTGAAAATAAAACATGCCCTTATTTCAGACATTGCAATGGATGGATTTTGAAAATGTTGGAGGGAATTTTTTATTTTCACAGTGGCTATCATTTACTTCCACGGGGAGGGGCACAGAGATGGGGTGGGTAGAAATGCTAAAGATCCTTGAATACACAGCATACTCCTGCTCAGTAAGTAATTGTCCTGCCCCAAATGTAGATAATGTCTGTGGTAGGAGCTCCAAGATGGCTTCCAGAGATCCCCACCTCATGGGATTCACACACTTGTATATTCCCATCCCACATTATACCAAGAGAATACTGCATAAGAGATGGTATGCCACTTCTAAGATTAGGTTATAAAAAACAAAACAAACAAAAAAACCACTGTCTTCTGTCTTAGTTTCACATTCTTTTTCTATCTCTCTCTCAAATAACTCGTTCTTGAGAAAGCCAACTGCCCTGTTATAGATGTGCTATATTATTTGGTAAGTGTATAGTGCCATGAGAAAAAAAATAATAGAGAATAATCAGCATAGCCTGTATTGCTCCAGTAAGGTACCACAAAGCATGGATTTTCACCTGAACATCTCAGGGTATGCAAGTTAGTCTATAGAACTGGGTATACACAAATAAAAAATAAAATAAAAAAACACACAAGAAAATACAGGAATTCTAAAAATTGCATAATACATTTTAAAAACAAAGTTTTTCTGATTAACTAGAATAGTTGTTTTCAATTCTCGATGTGCATTAGAATTTGTAGGGAATCATTTAGAAGAAATTTATGCCCAATCCTACTTGTGACCAACTAAATCAGATTTCTGAGGATGGGGCCTGAGTGTGGTTATTGTTTAAAGCTCTCTAGGTGAGTTGAATGTGAACCTGGCATTGAGAATGACTGATTAGAATAAAGTATAAATTGGATGCCTTGTAGAAGTCAATGTGGAAAGCTATGTTGAGGGTAAAGGGCAAATAACCTGCGTTGTGTAATAAAGCATCCGAACACGATGTTAACAATCATATGCCTAGATCATCAAATAAGTTACTAGTATTCATAATTCTAATAAATTACTAGCATTAAAATTTTAATTCAACTGCAAAATATTTTAATAAAATTGGTAAGAATCGGTTACCAAAAATTTTAACTTGTGTCATTGCTTCAGGGTAGTATTTTCTTCAAATGGATTCTGTTAGCATACACAGCGTGGGGCAAAAGTAGGTTTACAGTTGTCAATATGCAAAACACAGAGTTTATTCTAGTATTACTATTCACTAATTATTGTATTATTTTCCATCTGAACTACTGTAAACCTACTTTTGCCCCCTTTCTATTTAATTCCTTAATTCATTTTCCAGAGTCTGAGATCCCTGGAGATTTGTTTTCTACTTTAGTGCTTTCATTTTAGTTATAATTACAAAAAATATATACATTTTTAACATCTGGATAACTATGCTTTAAATAAACATTCCATGATTATCTGTACTTAGAATCATATTGGAACCATGTAGAATTATTTCCACTAGGGGCTAATATGAAAGGAAAAGAGGCAGACATAGTAAGACTAATTAAAGGCCAAGTGGTGGCACAGTCCAGCACAACATCAAAGCACATATAGGTTTTATGTGGTTCAAAAAAGATGACAGGTGGAAAATTGAGACATCACATAGTCAAACATGGATAGGGATGCAGAACCCAAAAGAACCGGTGCTACTAGAAGTCACCTGCATGTTCACATTGTGAGCAATGACTATCACGAGTGAGTGCCACTTCAGTCATGGTAACTTGAACTCCATTTTAATTTTGCATTTTTCCTTGCATATATTCTTATTTGCTTTGTTTTTATGGCATTTAAATGCTATGGCACACAGCATGCCTAATTTTATGTAATATTGTAGTTTAAAAACAAATACATCAACAATCACTTGTCAGGAAAGAAATTCATTTAAATATATAAAACAGGTTTTTAAATTTTGAAATATGTTCAACAGGCTTTTAAAACATTACTTTAGAGATAGGCAAGTAGAGTGGAAGTAATACATAAGATGATACCAAAGACGCAGTAGTACTCGAGCTCCATCATTTGTTAGTTTTGTAAATTGTATAACACACTTTCTATGAGTATTTGGTCTACAATATGAGATTAAGAATACATTTCCTGCCGGATTATTATACATAGGATTTTGTGGATATTAAATGATATCAGTTACATTAAAGAGGCCAGAAATTAGTAGATGTTTGATAAACATTAATGGCTTCCTGATAATAAAGAAATGATTTGGGGGGCAAATCTTATAATTCCTATAAAACTATTTGCAGTTCCTCCCTCCCTCTCTCTTCCCCTCCTTCCCTCTTGAGTGTGTTGAACATGGTGGCAAATGGCATGCTTGGAAAGCTTCCAAAGCCTTAAACCACTTACCTTCTATAATCCACAGCCTATGAATCTCTGGACAATACCAGAAAGAAAAAATGAGAGGTAGTGATTGATTAGGGAATACTCACACAAGAGGGCCCTGTGCTGGGGCCAACACCTGCACAGGGCTCTGGTCTTAATAACTTTCCATTACACACACTTCCTTTGACACCAGTGAAACAAGGTTTGATTTATTTTTGATGGATCTTCTCCACATCGAAACTCTATTGCTTTCAAAGCTGTTGCTGCAGCAACACCTAAAGTGATTTTTATCACTGCCATAAAAACATTAAATGATTTCGGTGCCAGAGACCTTTTTCAGGTTCTGCTGTTTGATAAGTGAAGTCAGTCGTTAAAAAATGTTTTTCTGCTGCTTTAACTTTTGACATGCCCCTAGAAAATCTATATTCTGTGCCCAACAGGATGTCTGATGCTTTATAAATGTGGGGAAACACGAACAGGTTGAGATTCATGAGGTGTTTGTGATATTCTACATAGAATAAAAAAGACATTTAAGCAAAATGATATGAGGTGGCTATTGTTGTTTGCTGTTATCTGTTTGGGTGTTGTTTGGTTTATCTGGCTTTCATGTGGCAGAGTCTGTTGGTAAGGAGGTTGTGAGAGGATCACATGTGATCACTTTTCTTACTGCCAACTTAGAGAATTAAAGGCTGGTGAAAAAGAGTAGGAACTAAGATGTCCAAATTGCCAGTTATAAAAACAGTCACAGGGATGTAAACTACAGCATAGGGAATATAGTCAATAATACTGTATTCACTATATATGGTGCCAGATGGGTACTAGACTTATCAGATTGTTACTTTGTCAGATGTATAAATGTCCAACCACTATGTTGTACAACTGAAACTAATATAATAGTGTATGTCAACTGTAATTGAAAATATAAAACAAAATTTTAAATAGACTAATTGTTAAAGTATATATCTCACTCATTAGACAATTACAACTAAATCAACTAGGCGGAGGAGTTTCCATTTGATCTAATTTTAATTTCCTCTGGCTCTGATTGTCAATGTCCTACTGTGGTGGAATATAGTGTCTCTCTAAAGCAGGTCAACTTCTAAGAGTGATAATACAAATGGATGCCAAAAGTGTATAGTTAGAGAAAGTTGACTATATAAGAACCACACAAGACTTGCTGGAGTCAGCTGTGACCTCATTGCAGGCTCAGGTTTAAGACATTAAGACTTAATATTTGAAGGATCTATCTAGAATGGAATTAAATGATCATCTTTGTATTAGCAGCAGCTTTCTCAGAAGATGAAATAGCTATTTCTCCTTCAACACATCAATGCTACTCTGAAGAAATAGTTATAATTATTTCTTCTTTCAATAATTTTAAAATGTAACATAAGGTGAGTTAACTGAAAAATTATATTATAGTCCATGAATATGCCTACATCTGTCTGTTTTCTGAGTATCTGTGATATTTTGGTCCTATTTTAGAGTAATTCCTTAGGAATTTGTGTGGAAGTGGAGTGTTGTTAGTGTCGTGTGTGTGTGTGTGTGTGTGTGTGTGTGTGTGTGTGAGAGATAAAATACCAGGGTGTTTGATCAGTCATATATGAGTGCATATAGGAGGATAATGGAGGGCAGAATATTGAAATAGAGACTGTCCTAGGAAATATAAACTATAACTAGAGGTTTGCTGTCTTAACATAGCAGGGCATATTTTAATGTGAGTATATGTAGCTTATAAGAGTTTTAAAATTGACTATAAATGTTTTCCATCTCTATATGCAATAAAGCCACAGTCCTTCCCATCTTTTATTTTGCTGTACTCCTTTCCCCTGATTAGAGCACAAAAGAAAAGAAAAATAGACCTAACTTCTACTATCTAAGTGATTTCTTTTTTAAGGAACTTTTGACCAAATGGCAAAAGTAAGCCAAAAAATGTTAGGTAAAGTACAGCATAGCAAATATAATCAATAATATTGTAATAACTATGCGTCATGCCAGTTGGGAGTTTGATCAATCACTATGACGTGCACTGACCAACAGGAGGCAGCGTGGAACATGGCGGGAAAACAGTGCTGTGGAGGGGCGCTGAGGGAGCAAGGGAAGGAGGCGGGGAGGCAGGGAGGTGGGGAGGTGGGGAACCTGATCTGCCCTGATTGTAGGCCAGGCCTAGGGAACCTACCTGTGTACAATTTTGTGCACAGGGCCTCTAGTACAAAATACTGTTAAATGTAAACTGTCATTGAAGAAAAATTTAAAAAGAAAAAAAAATGTTAAAAATAGGGGGGAAAAAAGACTTCAAGAAACCAAATAGGTCAAATCATAGAGAGATTGCTTTATTTTCCACAAAAAATCATTGTCAACTTTTTAAAAACTCCTAGTACTATTAAAATACTTATATGAGAATTATAAAGACATATATTTTCTACATCAATGGACACAAACCTATAACATACCAAGAGAGAGCTTACTAAATTTCCAATGAATATCTAAGGAAGAATGGTTGGATTCTACAGAGGAAGTGTTTAAGAGATGTCTATTAATTCATGCTGCCTAATTGAAACTTTCACCTAATATACTCTATGCTTTCACTGACCACTGAAGTGGAACACATCCTATATTATATCAGAGTTCCTTTCTGAAGTAGCCATAGAATTTTCATCTCAAAATCTTCCCACTAATACTTATAGAATACACTGACCCTGGTAGTAAATTACAGAAATGAATAAAAAATGGTGATTTACATGTGTGTGAATATGACCCAGCAGTAAATGTGGACTATCTGAGTCAGGTATAATATGGGAATTATAATTTTTCTTTAACCTCTTTTGATATTATAGGTGTTTGCAAGATGTAGGGAATGCAAAAAATAAAAAAAGATATGAGAATTTAAATAATTAAAAACAGCATAAAGCAAACTAAAAATTACATATAGTTAATCAGTAAGATGTAAAATAATGTGATATTTTCTCAGATTGCAAAGTGGAGGTGCAAAAAGAA